>NC_134353.1:59601635-59851635 GCF_048569485.1 Anomaloglossus baeobatrachus
CACCACTTTTAGGTCTCTTTCCTTGACTGGCTTCACAGTCTTGACTTAGATAGATGAACTTGTCTTGGCCTCTACCATAGAATCTGGACAAGGGGGCCTGCCTGACTGGAATCTTGCCCTCTTCCCAGGGAATCTACGGCAGGTTGTGGCCCTGCGTGCTTGCAACCACCCGGGGCCTTCGATGTTACTTGAGGAATTGTCTTTCTTCCCTCTGTCTGGGGACCGTCCCCGAATGCAGCCAGATCCCTCCACCCGATCTTCCTGTGGAGCAGGCCATGAGCAAATATGCCCTTACGTGGCCCTGGGATCCTCTCTTCTTTGTCTGTGGTGTCACCTGGGCCTAGCCAGGCCCCAGGATCTCCACCAGGAACCTTCTCTCTCTTTACTGTCTCAGCTCACTCTCTCTTCCGACTACCACTCTCCTCCTCTGCCTCACGCAGACTGCACTGCTCACTAACTGACTTTGAACTTCCTGTTTCTACTCTTACTTTCTAGTTGGCTCGTCCCACTTTCCTTGTTGCTAGGCCCCCACCCCATGGGAGGAGAGATGGGTCTTACGGCCCCCCTGACTACAGCACGGGGGTAGCTGCCACTATCTCTGGTCCCTGTATGTGCCTAGCAATGAGTGTTTGTGCAGATTTGCCTGTGAACCAGTATGTACCCTTGTCCTTACCTAGGATGGGACATCACACCTCTGGCTGAGGTGCAATGTCTCTGTGGCGACGGAAGCCTCAGGGGCGCCACACATCCCTTTATGATGTCACTTGAGCCCTATTCAACACACCGAAGGGTGAAAATGGAAGAGGAGACCAGAATCGGAGAGAGGAGGTGAATCGGCAGAAAATGAGGCTGGGAGATGCAGCACTTGGAGGAGCAAGGTGTTTTTTTTGTTTGTTTTTGTTTTTTTTTGTTTTGTTTTGAATAACTACTCCCCAGCCCTAAAATAGTAAAACACATTTGATTTGAGTGATTCAAATAGAAAAAAAATGGCTTCTAGAATTTCAAAGCAATTCTATTTCTCTCATCTCTACTTATAAAAACACATTGTTGCTTCTAACAGGACAAGATATCATAAATGACTCACTGACCTCCCACACAGCTGAACTATTGGGGGCACTATTGCTCTAATGTCTAAGGAAAACATTTGTATCATGCACTGGTGGAAGATGGTAATACAGGCAACTCTGCGTTTCTAAATTGCAGGAAATAACTCCAGAAGTTGTAGAGCCAGCCGCGCAAAGTATTGTACTGCAGATTATATCATATTACATTACACTGATGGCGATCCGTCCCCATTAGGATTTTTTTTGGCAGACTCCTTAAGAACAGGAACATTGTTGTGACCTAGAAAGAGGAAGAAGGAGAAGGACAGATGAGAGGAAATAATTATTCTTTCTTTGCCATCAGATTCTGTTTATAGAACGGGAGCTAGAACAATGCAGGCAGAAAATGTACAGACGGGAGGGAAGTAAGTCCACGTTTCAGGGAGTCTACGCTTTACTAAGGAGTTACAGCCTTCATAATAAATTATCTAAGATATAAATGGAACCATATGGAGACTGAACTCCAAAAGCCCGAAATAGTAACCAGGCTGACGCTTATCTGTCACTACATAAAGGGGCACCACTGGTCCTGATGGCTTGGGCATCTGGAGCTTGCACCCCCAATCCATCACATATGGGAAATGTAAAGTATGGAACATAGGGAAATGGTAAACATATGGAAATGCATATCCACAGGATGCAATTAAGTTCCCTATTTCATTGATTGGACAGTACAGTGTGTGCTCTATGTTATGTATTTGAGCTCCAGAATGGTGAAACGGACCTACAGAAGGTACTACACATGGCACCAACCATCCAAAGGGCACTTGTGGCACCCCTGAGGCTTCGGGCTTCAACCGAGGTGCAGTATTCATCTTGGATACAGAGGAGGTCATTGCCGGTAACAACCAACACAACCCATTCAACACATAACACCAGAGCTCTTCCACTGGGACTGGGCTAGGGTAGGTGCTGGGGTGGCCATCACGAGGTATGAGACCTCTTGCCCACTAGTTCAGAAACCCGGGAGGCGGGGCACCAACAGGGGAAGTTAGGAGCCATCACACACTCAACGGGCAATTAGGAGGGGACAGCATCCGCGTATGGTCGGACTCAGGAACGGACAAGCAAGGAAGCAAAGGCAAGAATAGCAAGGGGCTCGTGGTCTGAAGCTGGAGGCTCGAACCGACTTCTTAGGGAGAAGGAAGATCCTAAGGTTCGTGGGAAGTGCAGCAGGCACCAGGAACCCGTTCCATGGCCCAGGAGCTGGGGTGGAGGTAAACCATCGAAAGGAAATGTACAGAAGGAAACACCGGCCTTGACCTCTGGACTATCCGGGATCGGCTGAGGCCCATCACATCAAGGGCAAAATGACTTCAGTGAGTAAAAAGAACTTGAACTGCGCCCTCTGTGTCGTTCCATCATTGCCGGCACCCTCACCATCGCGTTCCTGCACCATGGGCGACTACTACTCCCACCATCCTCCCTGAGGCCTAGGTCTACCTTTGGAGAGCTGCAACACCCGCGCTGCATCACCATCCGCCACAGAAGAGAGAGCACCCGCAGCGGTGGCCGATAACTGGCCGCATATCACAGGTGGCATGAAGAATAACTACTCCCATCAGTCCCATCCACATCTTTATTGACATCGGCGGGTTCACGGAAACGGGCCAGGCTACTGTGAGAACCCGACTCGACACCAAACCCGGTGACGAGTAACCCCCAGACCTCGTGGGCATGTCACACTCATATACTGATAAAGAATTCTGTGCTCCATTTGTAATGGGGAGGTGGAGAAGATTAGAGTCAAAGGTGTAACTTTAGTAATAAAGATTAGCAAATTGACTCAATGCAAACTGAATTACTGTTGAATTTTAAGAAATTTGTTGAACCTAGCAAATACAAACAATTTGCGATTTGATTCACAAAGCTCCCATACCATTTTAAACCAAGCAGAAGCTGGAAAAGACTGTCATGACCTTATGCCCAGTCACGTAGGCCACCCCATAGTGCCGTGCAGCTATCATATCATATTGTATGGTGCAGCTAACCAGAATGGATTATATAGCCTAGATAAAAGCAAAGGCAGGGAATGCAGCAGCCATTTCAGGGTGATTCTGCATAGCAAGAGTACAGCATTAGAGATAGGGATAAAAAGACAAAAAAATTGGACACATACTACAGACATTATGTTATACAACTGCTAGTCTATGGCATAATTGAGATCACCTTTAACTGTCCAATCATATTGTATACTGTTCTGCTGCTGCTGCTGCTAATAGACAATCCCACATCTCCTAGTTGTCCATTGTGTTCTATAGCTGTACTTTACTGCTGTTGCTAGGGCTGCCAATACTGACCCTATCCGGATATCTGTTCATCTGTCCCAACATATTCTATACTGTGCAGCTGCTGCAAATAAAGATAGACAGCCACACATATCTCCTGTTCTTTAGCTATATTGTACTGCTGCTGGGAACCCTACCCTGTATGGGGTAAATAAATCTGAAATTGCTTGAAAAATTGATAATTTATCCATGGCTATTTAAGGATCCATTGCACTGTGATCCTCTGGCAGTAATATGACAGTCTGAGTGAATCACTGATGCCGGCAGAAGGGTGGGAAGGGGTGAATATTTATTTTTTCATAGTAACGCTGTTGTGAATACGATTTCCAGTTTGGGGCTCCCTCTTGTGGTCAGTGCTGGTGGTGCAGTTGATGTGTGGAATGAAAGCCACACACCTGTGGAGGACTGGCAATCAGGGTCAGATTGAGCTATTTAACTGAACTGAGTAGTTTTCTCTTGTTACTTGCCAGTGGTCAATGTCTCCTGTGTGTTAAGGACATTCTGTAACCAGCTCTGCTCACTACCAGAACTCCTCTCAGATAAGTGGTCTTTGTACCTCTGCTGTTGTTTTTTCTGCTTGATTCCTACCGTGTTTTTCTAAAAATAAGACCTCCCCCAAAAATAAGCCCTAGCAGGATTTTCAGCATTTTCGGAGAAAGGCTTAAATATAAGCCCTCCCCCGAAAATAAGCCCTAGTCGCGGATCAATAATGAAGTGTCCATGCAGCTAAAAAAGATACAAAATACTGCAGGACACTTCATTATACACAGCGGCACCCGGCAATTACACTCACCCGACACTGAGCGGTAGGCCCTGCAGTGATCACACACCCGCAGACATCAGATCTCACACACACACACCAGATCTCAAACACAAACATCGGATCGCACACACAGTCAGATCACACACATAATCAGATCGCACACACAAACATCAGATCACACGCAAACATCAAATCACACACACAAACATCGGATCGCACACACATCGGATCGCATACACACTCACCTCATCCAGCGACACCGATCTCTTCTCGTCGGCAGAATCCTGAGTGGCAGTGCGGTGCAGCGCGACGAACAGGACCTGCGGCCGGACACGTGACTTGCTCTCATTCCCTGCGGCCGTAAGTGCTGGATGTGATGTGAGTGTGTGATCTGCTGTGTGTCTGCAATTGGCTGTGTGTGTGTCTGTGATCGGCTGTGTTTTTCTGCGATCGGATGTGTGTGTCTGCGTTCGGCTGTGTGTATCTGTGATCGGCTGTGTGTGCCTGCGATCGGATGTGTGTATCTGTGATTGGCTGTGTGTGCCTGCGATCGGATGTGTGTATCTGTGATCGGCTGTGTGTGCCTGCGATCGGATGTGTGTATCTGTGATCGGCTGTGTGTGTGATCTGCTGTGTGTATCTGTGATCGGCTGTGTGTGCCTGTGATCGGATGTGTGTATCTGTGATCGGCTGTGTGTGCCTGCGATCGGATGTGTGTGATCTGCTGTGTATATCTGCAATCTGCTGTGTGTGTGATCTGCTGTGTGTGTGATCTGCTGTGTGTGTGCCTGCGATCGGATATGTGTATCTGTGATCGGCTGTGTGTATTTGTGATCGGCTGTGTGTGTCTGCGATTTGCTGTGTGTGCCTGCGATTTGCTGTGTGTGCCTGTGATCTGCTGTGTGTGATCTGCTGTGTGTGATCTGCTGTGTATATCTGCGATCTGCTGTGTGTGTGTGTGATCTGCTGTGTGTCTGTGTGTGATCTGCTGTGTTTGTGTGTGGGATCTGCTGTGTGTGTCAGCTAGCAGCAGGGTAGGACGGCATGCAGCACCGACCGGAGATCACAGGAGGACCTGGGAACCAGGCAGACGTCCTGGTCTGGTGAGTATGAGTCTCCTGAGAAGTGGGGGGGGGGGTCTGCTTTTTTGGGGGGTAAACTTACCCCCAACCGTGTTTCTCCAAGAATAAGACCTCCTCCAAAAATAAGCCCTAGTGCTTTTTTGGGGGGGCAAAAAAAATATAAGACAGTGTTTTATTTTTGGAAAAACACGGTATTTTGTCTGTGTGGAGTTCTTGGTGGAATGGGATCATTCCCTGCTGGCAGTGTCTGTATACTTAGCTTCATGATTCTGCAAGGTTTGTGTTTGTCATGCTTGGTATTAATTCAGTCCCTCATATGTATTAGTGTTTTTGGATCCCAGTAACATCAGAGTGCTGATACAGGGGGGGAGAGGTTGTGTGACCTCAGGATTTTTCCATATCAGAAGTGCTGGTATATATTAGGGTTTTTACGGCTGCAGACAGTTGCTCTGTCCTATCCTTTCCTATAAAGATAGTTTGGGCCTCACCTTTGCTGAAATTTGTCTTCTCTGGCTTTGTATTGTGTTTTTCTATATCACCGTAGCCCTTACATGTGGGGGGCTAGCTATTTATCTTTGGGGACTGCTCCGAGGCAGATTAGCTTTCTTATATCTCTCTCTGTGAGATTATTTAGTTCTCCGGCTTTGTCGAGGCGTCCAGGTCATCGTAGGCACGCCCCACGGCTACTTCTAGTTGTGTATCAGGATTAGGTCTGCAGTCCGTTAAGTTTCCAGTCACTCTGTTACCTTTTGGGATTCCACATTTTTTGATCCTCATCGGTCCATGAATCATAACAAACGCCCCCTGGAAGAAGCTAGGTGCGAAACGGTCGTTGGGGTGGGGGGGGGGAGCACATGTCTGCAGCTCCTACTAAAAAAATCTCTATTATTAAGGTATCTATTCCTTTCATTTGTTTGTAGTTTCTAAATTTGATACTTATGGGTACAGTCCCCTTGTGTCTACAATTTACTGTGGTATACATAAAAAAGATCTGGTTGGTGCATATTTATCCTATGTCTATTAAGGTATTTATCTATGCAGAGCTATCTATCTATGTCTTTGCTGCTATATTGGGCTTATAACCACTAAATTGAATTATTCTTACATCAATATATTTATTGGCCCGTATTATTAGTGCAATATATTTATATGTATATATATTTTCTTTGCAAATATTATTATATATTTGTATGTAGCCTATGACGTTTTTCATGGAACCTTTTGTAATATAAAATACCAAATAACGTTTCTGATTTTATTTTTTGGAATCGGTGCTGAGTCCCAATCCCCCTCTCTTTTCCATTGGATCTTGTACTATGGACATGCCTGTCCGGGGGACTGCGAGCATCGAGCTGGAATCTGGGAAGCACATATACGGGTGAGCTGAAAAGTTTTTTACATTAAAAATAGACAGCCACACATATCTCCTGTCTGTGTTCTTTAGCTATATTGTACTGCTGCTGGGAACCATACCCTGTACAGGGTAAATGAACCTGAAATTGCTCCAAAAATGGATCATTTTTGCTTGACTTTTTAAGAAGCCATTGCTTCTTCACATTCAAAACAGTACACCTGTTGCTGATCATAAAATAGGGATAATTTTAGGAAGGCTTGTCAAAAAGCAATGGCTTCTTCTGTTTATACTGCCTGTGTACAAACACCAGCAAGGCAGTTGTCTGCACAATAAAAGGGATAATTTTTGGACCATTTTTACATTTTAAAAAGTAAATCATGTCAGTCAGCCTATCTTGTTATTGTACAGGCTGTTGGGTACCACTCTGCTAACCATTTTCCCGTAGTCATATATGTTGAGGTGACATTACTAAAGGGGGTTTTACACGCAGCGACATCGCTAGCGATTTCGCTCGTGAAAGCACCCGCCCCCGTCGTTTGTGCGTCACGGGCAAATCAGTGCCCTTGGCGCACAATATCGTTAGTCCCCGTCACACGTACTTATCTGCCTAACAACGTCGCTGTGGCCGGCGAACTGCCTCTATTCTAAGGGAGCGGTTCGTGTGGCATCACAGCGACGTTCCACGGCAGCCGTCCAATTGAAGCGGAGGGGCGGAGAGCAGCTGCATGAAAGACACGCCCACCTCGTTGCCGGAGGACGCAGGTACGGTGTTGTTCGTCGTTCCTGGGGTGTCACACGCAGCGATGTGTGCTGCCTCATGAACGACGAACAACCTGTGTCCAGCACCATCAACGATATTTGGGATTAGAACGACGTGTCAACGATCAACAATTTGGTGAGTATTTGTGATCGTTAGCGGTCGTTCATACGCGTCACACGCAACAACGTTGCTAACGAGGCCGGATGTGCGTCACGAATTCTGTGACCCCAACGACATCTCGTGAGCGATGTTGTTGCATGTAACGGGGCCTTTAGGCTGTATTTGTGCTAAATACACAGTCCTAGGATATCTCAGAGTGTTACACACGTTTTTACAGGGCAAATGGAAATATATGATTCTCTGTAAATCAAATTTTGGCCAAAATTTTAATTTCAAAAGATTTGATCATCTCTATTTCTAAGTACTTGCATCACATCTGAAAACTTGATACTGGAATTTAAGGGGGTCTACAAGGTCTACTTGCCATGATTAGACCAGTTCTATTAAAGACATGCTGTAGTTTAGGACTCGGATGTAGTTTTAACATAAGACTTAGAAGCTTCCAGTTACACCTCTCGGAGGACTGTTACACTTCCTGACAGGGTCAATTTTCGTTTTTGCATGTTTGTTTTTTCTCCCCTTCTTCCAAGAGTCGTAACTTATTATTTTTATCAGCAGAGCCATACGAGGGCTTATTTTTCCCCAAAGGACTTTACTTTTGAATAACACCATTCATTTTACCATATAATGTACTGAAAAACAGTATAGAAAAATCCAAGTGGGATGAAAAGGAGAAAAAATACACAATTGCACTATTGTTTTTTGGGGGTTCATTTTTACAGCGTTCAGTGTAACATAAAAATCACCTGGCGACATGATCCTTCAGGTCAGTACAGAACATATTTTTCGCTATTTTTTTTAGTTGTTTATCAAAGATGTGACCCTTTTTTAAAAAAACAAATTTGGTTTGTGTCTCCATTTTCTGAGAACCAGAACTTTTTTATTTTTCTGTTATAAGAGCTGTGGATGAGCTTCTCTAAAAAAATAAGACCTATCCTGAAAATAAGCCCTCTCAGGAATTTTGAGTCTTTTTGGAGTATGCTTAAAATATAAGCCCTACTTCAAAAATAAGCCGTAGTTATGGATCATCATATTAATATTATCCTGAAATAGAGAGTGGGCAGCCCTTTCAAGATATACTTTTATTGGTGTACGTTACCATATTGTGTTCCTGTAAGCCCCGAAGTTTATAGTCATACGCCGGCTACTTAATGGAATTAATATTCACTACTCTTCCCGCCCATAATCCTGCCCAGTCCTCTGCCGGCATCAGTGATTGGAACTTGTGTTAATGAAAAAATGAATATTCACCCACCGCTCTGCCGGCATCAGTGATTGGATCTTGTGTTAATGAAAAAATGAATATTCATCCACCGTTCTGCTGGCATCAGTAATTGGATCTTGTGTCAATGAAAAACTGAATATTCACCCACCCTTCTGTCTGCGTCAGTGATTGGATCTAGTGTTAATGAAAAAATAAATATTCACCCACCACTCTGCCGGAAACAGTGATTGGATCTTGTGTTAATGAAAAAATGAATATTCACCCACCGCTTTGCCGCCATCAGTGATTGCATCTTGTGTTAATGAAAAAATGAATATTCACCCACCCATCTGCCAGTGTCAGTGATCTGATCTTGTGTTAATGATATAAAAGGCAATATAAAAGACATCCCTTGAAAATAAACCCTATTGCATCTTTTGGAGCCACAAATAGTATAAGACACTGTCTTATTTTCGGAGAAACACAGTATTTATTTGTATCATTTTGGGGTACAAAGTTTTGATCCTTTATATTGCATTTTTTTGGGGCGGTACGGTGACTCAAAGACATGCAATTCTGGCTCTTTAATTTTTCTTCTCTACAGTGTTGGTTACTGTAAGGGCTTAACCCACCCTATCACGACCGGCCGATTTTGCGCTTTCAGTTTTTTTTTTCATCGTCCTTCTTCCGAGAGCTGTAACTTTTTTATTTTCAGTCAATTTGGTCATGTGAGAGCTCGTTTTTTGTGGACCGAGCTGTACTTTTAAATGAAACCATGAGTTTTACCATATAGTGTACTGGAAAATGACAAAAAAATTCCAAATGTGGAAAAATTGCAAAAAAAGTGTGATTTCACTACTGTTTTTGAGATATTTTATTCACTATGTTCACTATATGGTAAAACTGATGTGTCGAGTGATGCCTGAGGTTGGCACGAGTTTGTAGACACCAAACATGAATAGGTTTACTGTAATCTAAGGGGTTAAATAAAATCTGAAGTTTGTCCAAAAAAAGTGGCATACGTTTTGCTCCACTTTCCGTGACCCGTAGCGTTCTTATTTTTCGATATCTATGGCTCAGTGACCTCCTATTTTTTGCGTCTTGAGCTGGTGTATTTAATTATACCATTTTTGCGCAGATGCTGTGTTTTGATCGCCTGTTATTGCATTTTGCGCAAAATTTGCGGTGACCAAAAAAATGTAATTTTGGCGTTTCAAATTCTTTTGCCACTACACCGTTTACCAATCACATTAATTGATTTTATATTTTGATAGCTGGGGCACTTCTGAACTCGGCGATACCAAATATGTGTATATTTTTAATTTTTTTAATCCTTTAATTTTCAATGGGGCAAAAGGGGGGTGATTTGAACTTTTAGGGTTTTTTATTTTTTTTAATTTTACAAATCTTTTTTCTAAACTTTTTTTTATTTTACTAGTCCTTCTATGGGACTAAAAGGATCAGCAGTCTGATCGCTCATTCTTCTCTTCTGATTAGAGCAGCTTAAATTGGCAGAAATGCTCATCTCCTGTAACCTGCAATACTCGGCTGCTAGGTACAGGACCTGAGTCATGTGAGTTACAGGAGTCACCACATGACCCTGTGCTACCATGAAAACCATTGGATCCACGTGATCTTCTCACGTGACTTCCGGTGGTAGCCTGTGAGTATGCGATTACAGAGATCGCCGTTAAAATGATGCTGTCACATCTTAACAGCACCCTTTAAGTGATTAACAGGTATGGGTGGATAGCGATTCCACTTGTACCTGCAAGGCACACATGTCAGCTGTACAAATCAGCTGACATGTGAACTGATCTTCACTGGTTGCCTGCAGCCGCAGGTGGGAATTAACACTATGACCGCTAGGACTTAAGATTACTGCCTGCAGTTGTTAAGGGGTTAAAGGGTTGTCTACCTGGGGGGACAATTTGTTTTTTCTTAAATGCGTGTATTTATAGTTAAAAAAAAATGATTTTTTTGCAATTGGGTTTCATTAAACATTTTGCACCGCTTGGGTTTTACAATTCCCTTGTTTCCCTGCACATTCCTACTGCATACAATCACATCATACTATCACAGCGAGCTCACTGATGGATTCTCAGTTAACTCATTTTGCAGCCAGCAGTAGACTGAGCAGCACAGAGGCTACAGAAACCAAATGGTGTTACATTTTTAATGAAACCCAATTACAAAAAATGAATTTTGGCCCCAATCACATGAAAATAAGTAAGAAAGAAAACTGTCCCCTGAAAGATAGATTGAGCTTAAAAAATCACAATGTCCCATAAAGCCCAGCCACATACAACATTTCAGTGGCTTTATAGGCGCAGCCGATATTGCAGCACACTAATGCTAGATATGGGTTTTTTGGTTACTCGTCACCGTATGTATGGATGTCATGCCTTTAAGAATACAGTCATATGAAAAAGTTTGTGCACCCCTACTAATGTTAACCTTTTTTCTTTATAACAATTTGGGTTTTTGCAACAGCTATTTCAGTTTCATATATCTAATAACTGATGGACTCAGTAATATTTCTGGATTGCAATGAGGTTTATTGTACTAACAGAAAATGTGCAATCCACATTTAAACAAAATTTGACCGGTGCAAAAGTATGGGCACCTCAACATAAAAGTGACATTTATATTTTGTAGATCCTCCTTTTGCAAAAATCACAGCCTCTAGTCGCTTCCTGTAGCTTTTAATGAGTTCCTGGATCCTGGATGAAGATAGATTTGACCATTCCTGTTTACAAAACAATTCCTGTTCAGTTAAGTTTGATGGTCGCCGAGCATGGACAGCACGCTTCACATCATCCCACAGATTTTCAATGATATTCAGGTCTGGGGACTGGGATGGCCATTCCAGAACATTGTAATTGTTCCTCTACATTAATGCCTGAGTAGATTTGGAGCGGTGTTTTGGATCATTGTCTTGCTGAAATATCCATCCCCTGCGTAACTTCAACTTCGTCACTGATTCTTGCACATTATTGCCAAGAATCTGCTGATACTGAGTTGAATCCATGCGACCCTCAACTTTAACAAGATTCCCGGTGCCGGCATTGGCCACAAAGCCCCAAAGCATGATGGAACCTCCACCACATTTTACTGTGGATAGCAAGTGCTTTTCTTGGAATGCCGTGTTTTTTTGCCTCCATGCATAACACCTTTTTGTATGACCAAACAACTCAATCTTTGTTTCATCAGTGCACAGGACCTTCTCCCAAAATGTAACTGGCTTGTCCAAATGTTCTTTTGCATACCTCATGCGACTCTGTTTGTGGCGTGCTTGCAGAAACGGCTTCTTTCGCATCACTCTCCCATACAGCTTCTCCTTGTGCAACGTGCGCTGTATTGTTGACCGATGCACAGTGACACCATCTGCAGCAAGATGATGCTGCAGGTCTTTGGAGGTGGTCTGTGGATTGTCCTTGACTGTTCTCACCATTCTTCTTCTCTGCCTTTCTGATATTTTTCTTGGCCTGCCACTTCTGGGCTTAACAAGAACTGTACCTGTGTTCTTCTATTTCCTTACTATGTTCCTCACAGTGGAAACTGACAGTTTAAATCTCTGAGACAATTTTTTGTATCCTTACCCTGAACAACTATGTTGAATAATCTTTGTTTTCAGATCATTTGAGAGTTGTTTTGAGTAGCCCATGATGCCACTCTTCATAGGAGATTCAAATAGGAGAACTACTTGCAAGTGGCCACCTTAAATACCTTTTCTCATGATTGGATACACCTGCCTATGAAGTTCAAAGCTCAATGAGGTTACAAAACCAATTTAGTGCTTTAGTAAGTGAGTAAAAAGTAGTTAGGACTGTTCAAATCAAGAAATTGATAAGGGTGCTCATACTTTTGCACCGGTCAAATTTTGTTTAAATGCGGATTGCACGTTTTCTGTTAGTACAATAAACCTCAATTCAATCCAGAAATATTACTCATTCCATCAGTTATTAGATATATGAAACTGAAATAGCTGCTGCAAAAACCCAAATTGTTATAAAGAAAAAAGGTTAACATTAATAGGAGTGCCCAAACTTTTTCATATGACTGTAAGTGGCAGAAGATCCAGGTAATACAAGTCAATAATTACACAGCAACTAAATAATGATCTCCTTGAAATGGGGTTTTTTCCCCCCAAATTCCCGTTAAATTGTAGCGGGGGGAGGAAATAATTGGTCCCTGGGAACATTTGGCAGCAATTAAATAATTTGGCGAAATGAATCACAACTATTTAAATTATTTTGCCTTCTCCGCTGATTGAATGGAGCCTTTAAAACGTCTGTTCAACTTTGAACCCCGATTTTAGTCCAGAGCTGAATTCACAATTCTGCTAAATGAAAGCTCTCCGAAACATTTGCTGCCTCAGGTCTGCACACATTTTACGCAAGGCACTGAACTGAAATATGCTGTGTAGTATAGAAGGTCATCTAAGCTCATGGATATTGGGAGAAAAACAAGTTTGCTGAATGCTTCCAATAACAACCAGTGGAATTATGAATGCAGCTCTGAAGCCCTCAATAGGGCATTCACTTTGTAATGCTGATTAAAATTGATTGTTACTAAGGTATGTAATGCATCCTGATACAGTTCAAACACTATTAGTTTACATTGGAGAAAAAATGACGGGTAAAAGAAATCATCATATTGCCCCAACATGCAAAAAATAAAAAATAAAAAAATAAAAAATAAATGAATAAATAAATAAATATAAAGTAAGTGGTCTGTAAGCGTGTTTGTGCTTAAATATCGTATTTTATACTATTTACCAGAAATTTTTATTTCTCCTCCTATCTTGTAATAATGGCACCTGGTATATAAGTTAATATATTGGATGTAGGAAAAATGAATAAACGTAACAACTAACAATATGGGCCACTTTGACAAGGCTTCAATTGTGATTATTCGATGACGACAGGACTAGTGGTGTGTTCTTGGTACGCAGATATTGATGATCAAATCTTTTGGATCTCAGCTTTGCCAGATTGTTAAAAACTTGATTTGCTGGGATGGAGTCATGCAGGTCAGTCGTTACATGTCTCACTCTGGTACCTCCCCATTTCATTTATAAAAGATCACAGGTATCAAGGTATAATTTTATTCAACTTACTACGACCTTCATGCCCATATAGATGGCTAAGGAGGGTTGACCATACTGACAGATTCCCTTTAATTGCCAAGAAAAATTATAATATTGGAATTTTAAGAAAAGGGAAAAAAACTTTAAACTTCTTTAAAACCCACATACTTTGTGAGGTAGACAGTTGCTTTAAATTTATGGAATCAAAGAAATTTTGTTTATTTTTTTTAAAGAAAAAACAACTTTAAAAGATGTCACTTATGGCTTGTTCGTTTCACAGGCAGGCATCACACTTTTTCTTTGACACACTAGCCTTGGTTTCAGTATTTTACTTTAGTAGGGAAATTACGACTGATGGAGACTTAGGGGTACTTTGCACACTACGACATCGCAGGTGCGATGTCGGTGGGGTCAAATCGAAAGTGACGCACATCCGTCGTCGCTGTTGACATTGGAGTATGTGAATCCTTTTTACTACGATTAACGAGCGCAAAAGCGTCGAAATGGTATGATCTGTGTAGCGTCGGTCATTTCCATAATTTCGGAAGGACTGATGTTACGATGTTGTTCCTCGTTCCTGCGGCAGCACACATCGCTGTGTATGAAGCCGCAGGAGCAAGGAACATCGCCTTACCTGCGTCCCGGCTGCAATGAGGAAGGAAGTAGGTGGGTGGGATGTTTACGTCCCGCTCATCTCCGCCCCTCCGCTTCTATTGGCCGCCTGTCGTGTGACGTCACTGTGATGCCGCACTACCCGTCCCCTTAGGAAGGAGGCGGTCCGCCGGCCAGAGCGACGTCGCAGGGCAGGTGAGTGCATGTGAAGAAGCCATAGCAATAATTTTCGCTACGGCAGCTATCACAAGATATCGCTGCTGCGACAGGGGCGGGGACTATCGCACTCGGCATCGCTACCATCGGCTTGCGATGTCGTAGTGTGCAAAGTACCCCTTAAAGTGCCCCCTCCTTGTTTTCAGTGGGTCACAATGAAAAAACAAAAATGGTGTTACAGTGCTGTACTACAGTGTATCATGAAAGTGCACCAAGATATATTGAAAAAGGTAATGGTGGCAGTGATAGAAGGTGTCAGAACACAAAGAATGACACAGATGGGCTGTGTAACTGTGGACAGGCCAGAGAGTCCATGGTGGAGTGATTCCTTGTGAGCCTCTAATTGGAAAATGAGCATCAAAACTGAACCATGGCGTAATAGAAGAAGGAGGTCTGGTCTAAGAATCAGATTATATTTTACATTATGTGAATGGTCTGTTGCATGTGCATTGATTATCTGGGGAAGCGATGGCACCACGGTGCACTATGGGAAGATGTCAAACTGGCAGAGGCAGCACTATGCTCCAGGCAATTTGGCATGATGTGCACCATAGGGACCATATGAAGGTTCTAAAGGGGGCTTTACATGCTGCGATTTCGGTATTGATATCGCTAGCGAGCGTACCCGCCCCCGTCGGTTGGGCGTCATGGGCAAATCGCTGCCTGTGGCGCACAACATCGCTTACACCCGTCACACGGCCTTACCTTCCTTGTGACGTCACTGTGGCCGGCGATCTGCCTCCTTTCTAAGGGGTGGTTCGTGCGGCGTCACAGCGACGTCACACGGCAGCCATCCTATAGCAGAGGAGGGGCGGAGATGAGCGGCCGGAACATGCTGCCCACTTCCTTCCTTCCTCATTGCCGGTGGACGGAGGTAAGTAGATGTTCGTCGTTCCTGCGGTGTCACACACAGCGATGTGTGATACCGCAGAAACGAGGAACAACCAGCGGTATGCCCCACCAACGATATTATGAAAAGGAGCAACGCCGACGTGTCAACGATTTTTGACGTTTTTGCGATCGTTGATCGTTGCTCCTTGGTGTCACACGCTGCGATATCGCTAACGGCGCTGGATGTGCGTCACTAACAATGTGACCCCGACGATATATCGTTAGCGATGTCGCAGCGTGTAAAGCACCCTTTAGACTTTGCCCTGATTCTAGGTGAACCTCACCACTTCCCTTGGTCTTTGTCCTCAATCTGCCCTTTACCACCTAACAATTATTGTCATCCTGACACCATCTCGTTCAACAAATTATTTCATCATTTTGAAGCAAGTACAAAAGGTATAAATATGAAAGGATAAACCAAAGTTACACTTTCCGCTAGTTATGAAGAAATCTCTCAATGAACAACAATTGAGACAGAAGGGAAGTTGTGGCTTTCATGTTGTTACAGTAATGGGATGTGCCGTAAACACGGTATATTGACGACATTCCCCTTGTAAAGCTCTGCAGCTAAGGAAAGAAAATTTAAAAAGTAAAGAGGTTTATCTTTGATTTATAATTAGCTATAAAAAATTAGAGGTATAAGTATTGAATTTTTTTTGCAAATTCCCATTAAGAAATCCATATACAACCTAATTTTAGACTATCGATTAATGTCCATGTGTACCGTGTAATGCTTAATTTCTCCTCTGCAGGAGTTGTAGGGAACTAAACTTTAACCACCGGATTCTTTTACAATTATAGCCAACTTCTAGGGTTTACAGCAGCAAGCCACCCTGTGCAATATAGCATCCGTTTTATAAAGGCCCATATAAGTCTGGCTGGCTCTCATAGACTTGTATTGAGCTCTTGTGATGTTACTGACCTCTGGACAGTCAGAACTTAAGGGTACAAGATGGCACCACGGGACTGGAGCGGCACAAAAAAAGGGTAGAAATTCCGGACACTAAATATAGGACAGGGTATTTGGGTTAAAGCACCACAGAAATTCTGAAATATAAAAAAAAATGCTGAAGTGGTGCTTAAAGAATGTGGCACATGGTCTAGTATTTAAATGGAAGCTCTACTGGACTGAATTCATGGTATGATTAAAAATCGTGCTTCCTTGGGCTCAAAATGAGTATTTGTGTTAACATGTCCTTTTTTATGACAATTAAAGAAATTTGAATATTATACAACCCCTTTAATCTAGAGATACAATAGTCGGAGTGATCCCATTAACAACCTATGTATTTTAACATTTGACCAAATAGCAACTTTGATCCACAGGGTGTCTAGAACAAGTGAATATTTGTCATGCACATATAGATAGTAGTTCATTTGGCAGCTCCAAAATAGCTACCACAAACAGGCTTGGTGTCATGGATGTGCCACGGCCGGCTGACAATCCAGTGGCAGCGAGTATTAGAGAATCCCAGAGTTTGGCAGCATGTGTTGTTATCTGCCAGTTCCCTGTTTCTGCAGCTGCAGACTTTAGGACCCTGCTAAACTGTCAGATTTTCCTCTCAGTTGCCAGTCTCTGACTTCCTTTATAAACCTCACCTTTTGGGGGATTTGGGTGTGGTTTATAGTTTGTTCCTTGCTGAGCTCTGGAAAGGTTGTCTCCTGTAGCTCCAGACTTCTGTGATTGCTGCAGCTCAGATAAGTGTTTGTCTTTTGCTATCTACCAGGTCTCTGGTGATTACTGTTGTGTTTCCTCTGTATTGTTCCCTTG
This sequence comes from Anomaloglossus baeobatrachus, assembly GCF_048569485.1. Lineage (NCBI taxonomy): Eukaryota > Metazoa > Chordata > Amphibia > Anura > Aromobatidae > Anomaloglossus > Anomaloglossus baeobatrachus. The sequence continues at coordinate 59,618,892 of NC_134353.1, forward strand.
TGTCTTCCTTTAGTGATAGTGGTGTTAAAGAACAGCAAATATCTTCCGTCCAGATCCGGGTTTGCCTAGGGTATTCCTGCTTGGTGACAGGTGCAGAACCTGTTTAAGGCTGGTGAGGGCAGTGAGAGTGAGTTGCAGATTGTTTTCAGGGGTCACCCCTTTCCCCCCTTTTCCCTAGTGATAGGGAATTCCTTTCCCCTCCCCTTTATGTTGTCCTATATGTCTGTTATAGCGTCTATCCCTAGCCGAGGCACAAGCTACACCATTTTCCAGAACCCTGGGGTTGCCCTGGCTTTCACCCTTTAAACCCTGTATAGGGATCTGGACTTAAACAGAGTATGGGCCACAGAGTCAGCTGAGGTTTGGTCATGCAAGCTAGCAAGAAGGATAGTTAGGAAGTCGGGTCAGATCCAGGAGGTCACATCAGGAGCAAAAGGAACAAACAAAGCAAGTAGTCAAATTCAAAGCTGAAGTCAATGAATGGGGAAATAAGGTCAAAATACAGGAGCTTAGAACAGAGTCTCAAACCAGAATAGACTGTCTATCGACTAGCAGTGGGAGCTGGCTCTCTTGGATTGATATAGAACAGCCCCACCCAGTGCTGACAACAGACAGAAATCAAGACAAGATTAACTCCTGTAGCTTTCAGACTGGACATAACCACAAGTCCTCGAAATATAATGGGATAGCTTTACCAAGCATCACCTGCAACCATAGTGTGGCGCTGCCAAAAAGCGCAATGAGAAATGGCAAAATGCGTAATGAGATGGAAAAAAAACAAGGCCTTGGTCTTTTAGCCTTGAGATATCTGTGGGTAATCATGCTCACACTTGTCAAAATGAGTATGAGAACAAAAGACCTACTGTAACCCTGCCCCCAAGGAGCAAATATAACTGTTGAGTACAAAATACATACTGCTGCACTCTAGAATGCTAACAATGAATAAGTGAACTCTGGTATTGCATTAGTGCTATAGGAATATGTGAAAAAAAGAGATCTGTAGCTTATGTATTGGCCAATGCATGTGAGCCCAGTGACCAGCGACAGGGTGATCTCTAGTATCTTATAGCAGTAATGCAATACCAGAGTTCCCTTATTTATTGTTAGCATTCTGGAGTGCAGCTGTATTTATTTTTGTAGTTATATGGTGTTTTCAGCTAGCACCTGTTCACACCTGTTGGATGTGCGGGTCAGTCTTTTTGGTATAACTTGTGAGTAGATATCATCTAAGCCTAGATTTTTTTAGACGAGCAAATGAAGCAAAGCCTTCTATGAAAATGGCTCCTTTATGTTACAAAGACAGAAATTCGACTGGACATGAAATTCTACAGAATAATTGTTTCCACTCAAGAAAGCAAAAAAGAAAAACCCAGAACAAGCAAAAAGGGAAGTTGTAGAACTCAAAGCAGATGACAGCAAATGTGCGGGGGTGATGCAACCTCCATATAGCGATGATTTAGTCTCACACACAAAGCTGCTCAATGCTGAATTCAGATTTTTACTTTTCCACAAAAAAAAGAAAGATTTTTTTTTACTGTTATTTCTTGCTGACAATTGAAAAGCTGAGCCACAGGAAAAAAATAAAGACTGAGCTAAAGGCTTGAAGTACTGCAATACCACGCTCAGCCTGTGGACAGATCTGGTGCTGTTTTCTTTTTCTAATCTCTTGCAATCCTTGTTCCTTAAAGGGAACCTGTCACCAGGATTTTCCATTATAAACTGCAGCCACCACCAGTATTCTAGAATCTATATATATAATTGCCTTATTCTGTCTGTCTGTCTGTCTGTCTGTCTTGCTCCAAAATGACGTCATTACAGTGACAACTATCACCACACCGCGCGCGCTAAAGAGCCTGCGGCCAACGGTTCAGCTAACTGAACAGCCCGAACTACGGGCCGACAGGACGATGCCCGACACTTTTCTCCGCACACGGAGCCCCGACTCCCCGGTGAGTGCTGCACCCAAGGGAGCCCACACCGGGAACCCAGCCGACACATACCCACCGCTCGTCTTCACCCCCGCACACATTACCCCACTCGGCTCCAGCCCCCCACACTCCGCCCTCCGCATGTATACACTGAACACCCACACACACGAATAGTCACCTGTCCCCAGCCATGCAGTCCCCAGCACTGACGTCCTCAGCGCCATGGCCCCGCTCAGCTCCACCCCCCGCACACATTACCCCACTCGGTTCCGCCCCCCTGCACTCTGCCCTCCGTATGTATACACTGAACACACACACAGACACATACACACCTGGATAGTCACCTGTCCCCCGCCATGCAGTTCCCAGCACTGACGTCCTCAGCGCCATGGCCCCGCTCAGCTCCACCCCCCGCACACATTACCCCGCTCGGCTCCGCCCCCCCACACTCTGCCCTCTGCATGTATACACTGAACACACACACAGACACACACACATACACACCTGGATAGTCACCTGTCCCCAGCCATGCAGTCCCCGGCACTGACGTCCCCAGCGCCATGGCCCCGCTCGGCTCCTCTCCCCTGCACACATGGCCCGGCTCAGCTCCGCCCCACCCGCAAACATGGCTCCACCCCCCCCGCACGCATGGCCCCCGACCAGCTCCGCCATCGCTGCTCCCACTGTCTGCCGCCCCTGACTCCTTTCTTCACATACAACTGGCAAAAATTATGTTAAAATTTTCATCAATTGACACCAGCCATTACATTATTATTCAATCTGCTAACCTACATACACATTCTAGACTACCCGATACGTTAGAATCGGGCAACCTTTTAGTACTGTATATAAAATGCTCTGTAGAACGTAGAAAACACATTTATCATACTCACCTGGGGGCAGTTAGGTCCAATGGATGTCGCTGCTCTCAGGTCTCGCTTCAATCCTTCCTTCCATCGTCGTCGTCCTTCCCAGCCCCATGTGCATGACGCGCCCTGTGTCATCCATACAGAGGCTTCCACTGCGCTCCTGCGCATGCGCAGTTTGATCTGCCTGGCTTAGGGCAGGTCATAGTACTGTAGTGCACATGCGCGGGTGTTCTTTCACCTTTCCTCGCACCTGCGCATTACAATACATTGCTCAGCTCTCAGCGGGCAGATGAAAGTGTGCCTGCGCAGGAGCACAATGAGGACACTGTGTGGGTTGACGCAGGACTTGTCATCCACATGGAGCTGGGAAGGAGACCAGTGATGCCCATCGGACTCGACTGCCCATAGGTATAATAAAAGGGGTTTTTTTTACGTTATACACAGCGGCCTGGACTCTTATATACAGCATTCTAAAATGCTGTATATAAAGGGCTCACTGGTGGTAGCTGCAGCTTATAGGGAACAAACCTGGTGACATAATAAACACGTCTAGCATGTCGAAACGCGTTGTCTGAGATATACTTCTAAAAGAATCTTTTTTGACTGTCAGACATACATAAGATGGCTTTTTATCCTTTCGGAAATAAAAGTTAATTTTAAACTACAAGACCGCCTATTGGCATGATATGCTGGATAAAAAAAAACCTTTCCTCCATATAAACCTGGTGACAGGTTCCCTTTAATATCTTCATATTGACAATGATCTTGTTCAACTTTAAAGGGAACCTGTTGCGACAGATAAAGCTACTAACCTGCAGATACAAAGTTAATCTGCAGGTTAATAGGGTTATGAAGGTGCCCGGACGCTGTACTATGAGGTTTCCAGAACAAAAATGAGCTTTATTCCACTGGATTTCACACAAATAGGTGTATAGGAGCTCAGTCACCACTCAGAGCACTGTGAATGGCAGCCGTAAGTGTCGCGGGCGGGGAGGAGGGTGTCAGCACACCGCGCTCACCCCTTCTGCTCGGGTCCGGCTGCAGCTGCTCAGTGGTGGCTCGAGCGGTGGGCCGGATCCCGGGGGTTTCTCGAGCGGCACTCCTCGCCCGTGAGTGAAAGGGGGTGTTTGGGTGTGGGGATTGTTTATTGTCCGTGACGCCACCCACGGTTGTGGTGATTTCACCACCGCTGCTCAATACGGGGATCCCGGGGATGGTGATGCGGAGCAGCCAGGTGTTGTGTTGCCCCTCCGTGGGTAGGGGTTGGTGGTCCCGGGGCCCGGTGATGGCTTGGGAGGTGCAGGGCCTGGTGAGCGCAGGGACGCGGGGGCAGCGCTGTGCCTTGCGGCACTGTGGTACTCACTCAGCCTGAGACGTTGACACAGTTTTTACGGTAAACCAAACGGCTGGTAAGACGGTCCCACGGACGGCTGCAATTGCTCTCCCAGTAGGTGACGGTGATGTCCCTCTTCCTTGCACCTTTGTGTACTTGTTGGTTGCGATGGGTCCCCACCGGTAACCCGCTCCTCGGCTTCAAGCTGGGCCGGAGGAGCTCTACTCTTTGCCCGCAGGCGCTGGCCCTCAGAAACTGGTGCCCTGGCGGTGGCGGTGTCTCTGTTGTACAGGTTGGGCTGTTGCCTTCACTCGGGACTTGGTTGTTGGGGGATCTACGTCCCCTTCACTGACAGATTCGGCAAATTATGGCGACTCCTAGCCTTGCCGGGGTCCGAGAGGCCCCTGCCCTGGTGCTGACTGTCCTTCGGAACACTGCTCCAGACCACCGGGCACACAGCCTACAGGGTCCTTCCAGGAACTTCCAAACGGTCCCCCTCCAGACAGTCACCGCCGTTGCTGACCTTACTGACCTGTCCTGCACACAGCTGGACTACTTCAGGCTTTGCACACTCCTTCTGTTCTGTCACCACTCTTGCTTTCCTCCTTTACTACTTTTCTTTCCTTCACTTGCACTTAGTTGTTTACTCCTTTCTAGCCCTCAGCTAGACTTCACTCTTGCCCTGCCTGGGCTAATCTCTGCTGTTTACTCTTTCATGTCCCTCACTGGACTGCCTGGTTTCTCCCGCCTCCAGAACTGTGAACTCCTCGGTGGGCGGAGCCAACCGCCTGGCCCACCCCCTGGTGTGAATCATCAGTCTCTGGAGGAAGGCAACAAGGATTTTTGGTTAGCTTAGATGTTCCTACCTGGGATGTAGGGTGTGGTGGTGTGTGACCTGTGTCCCCTGGCTTGCCCAGGGCGACACATTCCCCCTTAGCAAAATGCAGACCGTCCGCGGGCTGCCGTCCAACACCGGTTTTATTTTTCTGCAAAAAGGGATAACAAGGTAAATTAACATATAAATACATTTTCAATAACTCTTCCCCTAACGGGAGGCGCATTTACTTTAACGTTGCATAACGGTTTACGGTTACGGTTTCCGCTCTCTCCCACCCAAGCAACCTGGCCCTGATGCTGCCCCTAAAGCCCAGGCAGCACCCCTTGACCCACAGTCCAGCACACGGTACCCGAGCGGGATCTGTCCTTCCCCTCCAGAGGGTAGCCACCGGTTCCTTTGGTGGCTGGGCCCCAGCCTGCTCTGCTGAGGGCCCTCCCTCCAACCTGCCTCTCCGGAGGCGGCATTGCGGAAACGGTAACGGCAAACAACATATTTACAAGCCATTTAACGTTTGTGGGTGCCCTGCAAGTTCACGGGCTTGTCCATGGATAGTTCCCATGCAAAATAACTTTTTAAACGGTCCCCACGGGGACAACGGTGCCGGCTCCAGCCGGTTCAATCACAAAGCAAATCAGGTTAGGTACTCGGTAATCATTTTCATCATTGGCAGAACTTTCAAACTTTCAAACAGGTGGTCCCAACGGGGACGGTGCTGCGGGCATCCGCTGCCCTACTCCAGGCCTTCAGGCTCCTGTGCTCCTTCGAAGGGAGGGGGCGCGGCGCTCACTCGGGACTCTTGGCTGCCCCTTAGTTTAGCGTCCAGCGCGAACCACCCCCGCTCCCCACAGTGCCGGGTGTACTGAACGATATCTCCCGGCATCAGATTGCGGCCGTGATGCTCTTCAGGCAGGTGGGCATTCACATCCCGCCGGGCTACAAATACCTCGGCCTCCAGGCCCGGCTCGTAAATGAACCCGTAGCCCCGGCGGACATCAAACCGCCTCACCTGCCCCACGTACAACGGACCCCGGACACGGAACGTGGCCTGTCGGAGATTCTCTTTTTCTTTGATAGCTCGGGCCACCAGCTCGGCCTTCTTCCGCTCCCTCTCGGCGATCTCCAGGCCCAGCGGTACCGACTCCCTATCCCAATACGGCGCTGCCGCCAGCACCGGCGCTCGGGTCGTGCCCCGCGGGACATCCTGGACGTTGCCCACTGTCAGGAATCTGGGCGGCATGTCCCGCGGTGTCTTGGCCTTGGGCGCTGCCTTACAACAACAACCCGGCGCTACCTCAGCCGAGGTGTGGGGGATGGGCATAGGGGCTTTCCGCTGCTGGGCCTTCGGCTCGGAACGGGTCATCGGCTCCGGCTCGGGGGATTTTTCAGGGGATGCCTTCGGTTTAATCTTCGGGCTCTTCCACGGTAACACCTCCGGTGTACTGCGGGCTCCGGCTACAGGTCGGTCCGCCTGGGCGGGGACGCCGGGCATTGCTACCGGTTGCGGTGGTAGCAGGCCTAGTGGCGGGGTCACGGCCTCCGGGACGGGTGGCGAGGGAGGCAACGGGGGGAGAGGGCTTGGACCGGGCCCCACAGCCGCGATGACCAGCCCTACAAGGGCATCGGGACGTGGGTCACTCACCCTCCCTTTCTCCGCTTCCTCCTCGCGTCTCCGCACAGTGGCTATGACGTCCGCCATTTCGGTCTCCCACTCCTCCATGAGGAGCTGCATCCTGACCTGCAGCCTTTGGTAGAGCTGCGCAGTTCGGATTTCCACCCACGCCGCGGTTCCAGGCGCGGGGACTACGGTGTCGCGGGACGGCATCCACATAATGGCTTCTTTTTCCAGGAACGGTATGTCTGCAGAGTCCTGGCGTCCCTGCTTTTATAGCTGCAGCTACATGCGTCCAGCCGCCATCGCGTCCCCCTTAGCTCTTTCCGGCCCCTCCTCTCTCGGGGCGGGGTTTTGGCCTTCGCGCCTCTACTACTCGAGAAGATGCTCGAGCGGGAACTTTTCGCGCCAAAGATGGCGGCTTCTGAAATTTTTCTGCCGGATACCTCCGGCGGTAACAAGGCGCACCTCTACCAAACGGCAGAGCGGTAAGATCCTGTTCGTGACGCCAAGATGTCGCGGGCGGGGAGGAGGGTGTCAGCACACCGCGCTCACCCCTTCTGCTCGGGTCCGGCTGCAGCTGCTCAGTGGTGGCTCGAGCGGTGGGCCGGATCCCGGGGGTTTCTCGAGCGGCACTCCTCGCCCGTGAGTGAAAGGGGGTGTTTGGGTGTGGGGATTGTTTATTGTCCGTGACGCCACCCACGGTTGTGGTGATTTCACCACCGCTGCTCAATACGGGGATCCCGGGGATGGTGATGCAGAGCAGCCAGGTGTTGTGTTGCCCCTCCGTGGGTAGGGGTTGGTGGTCCCGGGGCCCGGTGATGGCTTGGGAGGTGCAGGGCCTGGTGAGCGCAGGGACGCGGGGGCAGCGCTGTGCCTTGCGGCACTGTGGTACTCACTCAGCCTGAGACGTTGACACAGTTTTTACGGTAAACCAAACGGCTGGTAAGACGGTCCCACGGACGGCTGCAATTGCTCTCCCAGTAGGTGACGGTGATGTCCCTCTTCCTTGCACCTTTGTGTACTTGTTGGTTGCGATGGGTCCCCACCGGTAACCCGCTCCTTGGCTTCAAGCTGGGCCGGAGGAGCTCTACTCTTTGCCCGCAGGCGCTGGCCCTCAGAAACTGGTGCCCTGGCGGTGGCGGTGTCTCTGTTGTACAGGTTGGGCTGTTGCCTTCACTCGGGACTTGGTTGTTGGGGGATCTACGTCCCCTTCACTGACAGATTCGGCAAATTATGGCGACTCCTAGCCTTGCCGGGGTCCGAGAGGCCCCTGCCCTGGTGCTGACTGTCCTTCGGAACACTGCTCCAGACCTCCGGGCACACAGCCTACGGGGTCCTTCCAGGAACTTCCAAACGGTCCCCCTCCAGACAGTCACCGCCGTTGCTGACCTTGCTGACCTGTCCTGCACACAGCTGGACTACTTCAGGCTTTGCACACTCCTTCTGTTCTGTCACCACTCTTGCTTTCCTCCTTTACTACTTTTCTTTCCTTCACTTGCACTTAGTTGTTTACTCCTTTCTAGCCCTCAGCTAGACTTCACTCTTGCCCTGCCTGGGCTAATCTCTGCTGTTTACTCTTTCATGTCCCTCACTGGACTGCCTGGTTTCTCCCGCCTCCAGAACTGTGAACTCCTCGGTGGGCGGAGCCAACTGCCTGGCCCACCCCCTGGTGTGAATCATCAGTCTCTGGAGGAAGGCAACAAGGATTTTTGGTTAGCTTAGATGTTCCTACCTGGGATGTAGGGTGTGGTGGTGTGTGACCTGTGTCCCCTGGCTTGCCCAGGGCGACACATAAGCATGCTTTGCCACTTTGACTGAAAGCAACCTGTGACTGAAAGCCAGTAGGTCCTGGGAAGAATAAACTTGCCGTAATTTTAGTACAGCAGGTAGGCATCTTCATAACGCTATAACCCTGCAGATTAATCCTTCAGTTTCAGTTCTCTGGCATTGTTTGATGTGAAAGGTTCCCTTTATTTTCCTCTGCCTAGCGAATCATTCAGAAAATAAATATGCTTCCACGATGCAAAAAAAAAATGTATTAATTTTCGGGAAATAGTAGATTACCGATACCAGGAAGCAACACTATTTTTCTGTCGGCTGAGGCTCTGCCCCTTCTGGTCACATGGGTATGACATCAGCACTGGTCCTTCTAGTCACTTAGTAAATCGATTCTATAATAGAATTAGCGTAAATAACAGACAGGGGAGGACGAACAGGCGGGGGGGCGGGAATAACTATGAATACCCATCAGCTATCAGCTGATCGACAGCTGCTGTCAATCAAAAAGCTGCTCATTTTGCAAACTTTACATGCTTGTGATTCAAAACCTAAAGACCCTAGCTGACAACTAAAGGTATGTATAGAATCAGCCTGATAGCACCAGTATTACACTGGCTTTAGGTTATGCAGTGGAACCTCGCTTAACGAGCAACCCAGTTAGCGAGTATTTCGCCTAACGAGCAAAGCTTTCTGTAAATTTGTAACTTGGTTTATGAGAAAGCTTTGCTGTACGAGCAAAATCCTCACCGCACACACTTCCGGTTCCTTACATCCACCGTGTTCTAACCCACTCTTGCAGTCCACACAAACACACACAAACAAACACGCACACACGCACACACACATATTGTGCTCACCTTACCTTCCGTTCCCTCGCCGGCTTCCTGGAACTTGCATGTATCGGGTAACCAAGGCGACCGATGCTGGACCTTCCCCTCCCAGCGCGCTGACGTCAAAAGCAAGAGCCGCTTGCCTCTGATTGGCTAGCGCGCTGCCTTTGAGTAGCGGCTGACAGGGGAAAGTCCTCCTTCCACGGGATGTGTATCCGGTAACCATCGCGACGAGGGAGGACCTTCCCATATCAGGTACTACTCAAAGGCAGCGCGCTGGCCAATCAGAGGCAAGTGGCTCCTGCCTTTGACGTCAGCGCGCTGAGTGCGGAAGGTCCGGCATCGGTCGCCTTGGTTACCCGATACACGTCTTGTACGGTCGAACTGCAAGTTCCAGGAGACCGGCGAGGAAACGGAAGATAAGGTGAGCATAATATGTGCGTGTGAGTGCGTTTGTGTGTGTTTGTGTGTGTTTGTATGTGTTTGTGCATGTGTGGAATGGCACTATAGGGGACCAGGATGGGACATTTAACAAGTCGTGGAACGAATCGTCTGCATTGCAATGATTTCCTATGGGAAATCTTGCTTTGCTAAACAAGTAACTTGGTTAACAAGCACACTCCCAGAACGGATTGTTCTCGTTAACCAAGGTTCCACTGTATAGGAAAATCCTGGTGATTGGTGCGCTTTAATAAAGATATAAACGTGAGCTGAAGATATTCATTCGGTCTTATGAGATGCAATACAACATTTGTCCCATAGGTGGCGTCTGTTGAGCTAAGAAAAAGCTAAAAGCAATAAAACTATTTTCTCTTTGATATGACAGATCCTGTACATAATGTAAATATCGGGGGTCCTGGATACAGTCATGTCAAAAATAAGCAAAAACATCAAAATAAATGAATTTTCCCCCATTACATTGTAAGTCTGCAGAACGGATCATGAAGAATACGTCTTTGTTCTCGGCCTGTGGGAAACAATTGTTTATTGAGATATTTTTGTCTTTTTTCTTTGTGTGTGGAATGTAACGTTTCAGCGCAGATATAGAAGCGTATAGGCAGAACCTCTAAACACCGCTCTGTATATACACATAATGGGGCCGTGTTATGACAGCACAGAAAATGGATTTACAGCCGTCCTGACATATAAAGAAGAGCGGGATTGTAGGCAGGGATCTATTTCTGGCACCGTTCTCCGCACGTACATAGCCGTGTCATCCCAACATCTTCTGTGCATTAGGCTGTATGTCCTGGAAAGAACCCAACACATTGTATAGAGCAGGGCTCCATAGAGAGAGGCGAATAGACATCAAAGTCCTCCGCTTTCTTCAGGCGGCTCCTTAGAATTCCTTTAACATGGCATCTTAAAATTCAGAACTTCTGATAACTTGGCCTTCGTTTCCAGCCCAGACAATTACATAGATGTAACCAATTAGGAAATTCCAATGATTAAAGGTTTTCTTTCCCCATGAACAAAATCAATTTTAATCAATAGATCTTGGAATAATAATAAGTTCCACAATTTTATGTATTTAGAAAAAATGTTTCTGTGCTGAGATAATCTTATATATGTGTCCCTGCTGTGTACTGTGTAATGGCCGTGTCTGACTGTACAGAGACATGATCTGATCATTCCACATCTGATGGGCCGGGGAGGAAGTATAAAAGCAAACAGATATTGCAGCATGGGATCATAGCTGATTCATTTTGTGAGGTAAAACATTTCCCTGCCTGTTTTTAAAAAAATGTTTTACCTCACAGACAGAATTATTTGCAATTCCATGCTGTAATGTTTGTATACTCATGTTGCGTTAGGTACAGGGAGGGAAACCCTTTGTCTAGGGGAAGGAAAGATTGTGATCCATGACTGTACCTACTGCTGGTCCTTGGGTCTCTCAACACCCTGGATAGGGTCGGATACCTGACCCTAGTTATCCCCAGTGCTGGGCCTTAAATAGGAAACGGATGGGATGAGCTCTTCGTCAACACCATTAAATAACTACAGAAGACACAAGGAGGGCACACAGGGGGGAAATCATGAACTACGTGTCATAGATGACGCAGGGAGAAGTTCAGCAAAGTTTCAGCAACGATACCACAGAGGAGTACAAGCCACTTGGCTTGAAGGAACTGAAAATATCACCAGCATCAGTCCAAAGGAAGGAAGAGGTATTTAAACACCAAGAAAATACTGATGATCAGCAGCTGGGTGGAAGACGAGCTCCTGCTGCGTGGAAAAGGCAGAGAGATGAATCCAGCAGGAAAGCTACCTACAGTCATGGCCAAAAGTTTTGAGAATGACACCAAAATTATTTTTTCACATGATCTGTTGCCCTCTGGTTTTTAATTGTGTTTGTCTGATGTTTACATCACATACAGAAATATAATTGCAATCATATTATGAGACCAAAAGGTTATATTGACAGTTAGAATGAGTTAATGCAGCAAGTCAATATTTGCAGTGTTGACCCTTCTTCTTCAGGACCTCTGCAATTCTCCCTGGCATGCTCTCAATCAACTTCTGGACCAAATCCTGACTGATAGCGGTCCATTCTTGCATAAGCAATGCTTGCATTTTGCCAGAATTTGTTGGTTTTTGTTTGTCCACCCGTCTCTTGATGATTGCCCACAAGTTCTCAATGGGGTTAAGATCTGGGGAGTTTCCAGGCCATGGACCCAAAATCTCTATGTTTTGTTCCATGAGCCATTTAGTGATCACCTTTGCTTTATGGCAAGGTGCTCCATCATGCTGGAAAAGGCATTGTTGGGCGCCAAACTGCTCTTGGACAGTTGGGAGAAGTTGCTCTTGGAGGACATTCTGGTGCCATTCTTTATTCATGGCTGTGTTTTTAGGCAAGACTGTGAGTGGTGCGATTCCCTTGGCTGAGAAGCAACCCCACACATGAATGGTTTCAGGATGCTTAACAGTTGGCATGAGACAAGACTGGTGGTAGCGCTCACCTCTTCTTCTCCTAATAAGCTGTTTTCCAGATGTCCCAAACAATCGAAAAGGGGATTCATCTGAGAAAATGACTTTACCCCAGTCCTCAGCAGTCCACTCCCTGTACCTTCTGCAGAATATCAGTCGGTCCCTGATGTTTTTTCTGGAGAGAAGTGGTTCTTTGCTGCCCTCCTTGCTCAAAGAGTCTCCGCCTCACAGTGCGTGCAGAAGCACTCACACCAGCCTGCTGCCATTGCTGAGCTAGCTCGGCACTGCTGGTAGTCCGATCCCGCAGCTGAAACAGTTTTAAGATACGGTCCTGGAGTTTGCTGGTCCTTCTTGGGCGCCCTGGAGCCTTTTTGGCAACAATGGAAGCTCTCTCCTTGAAGTTCTTGATGATGCGATAGATTGTTGACTGAGGTGCAATCTTTGTAGCTGCAATACTCTTCCCTGTTAGGCCATTTTTGTGCAGAGCAGTGATGGCTGCACGTGTTTCTTTAGAGATAACCATGGTTAACTGAAGAGAAACAATGATACCAAGCACCAGCCTCCTTTTAAAGTGTCCGGTGGTGTCATTCTTACTTAATCATGACTGATTGATCGCCAGCCTTGTCCTCATCAACACCCACACCTGTGTTAATGGAACAATCACTAAAACAATGTTAGCTGCTCCTTTTAAGGCAGGAATGCAATGATGTTGAAATGTGTTTTGGGGGTTAAAGTTCATTTTCTTAGCCAATATTGACTTTGCAAGTAATTGCTGTTAAGCTGATCACTCTTTATGACATTCTGGAGTATATGCAAATTGCCATTAGAAAAACTTAAGCAGTAGACTTTGTAAAAATTAATATTTGTAGCATTCTCAAAACTTTTGGCCATGACTGTATACCAATGAATACTGACAGCAGCAATAATGGAAAGCTGGGGTGGAAGGAAAAGAGTATACAGACATTACAGCATAGGATCACAGCTGATTCTTTTTGTGAGGTAAAACATTTCCCTGCCTGTGTGTTGTTTTTTTTTTTAAATGTTTTACCTCACAGAAAGAAGAATTTTAAATCCCGTGCTGTAATATCTGTATACTTTTGTCTTTTGTACTTCCTCTCCAGCCCAGGAGATGTGGTATGATCAGACCATGTCCCTGTACGGTCAGACACGGCCATTACACAGCACACAGCATGGGCACATGTATAAGATTATCACAGCACAGGAACATTTTATATAAACACATCCAATTGTGGAATTATTATTATTCCAAGATCTATTGATTAAAATTAACTTTGTTCATGGAAAAAAAAACCTTTAAAGTGATTCTTAACTTTCGAGAATTTCTACTTGTTAGCTTTCATCTGTTGTGAATCCTGACAGAAAAGGGTGCTTTACACGCTGTGACATCGCTAATGATATATTATCGGGGTCACGGTGTTAGTGACGCACATCCGGCGTCGTTAGCGATATCGCAGCGTGTGACACCAAGGAGCGACGATCAACGATCGCAAAAACGGCAAAAATTGTTGATCGTTGACACGTCGCTTCTTTTCATAATATCGTTGGTGGTGCATGCCGCTGGTTGTTCGTCGTTCCTGCGGCATCACACATCGCTATGTGTGACACCGCAGGAACGACGAACCTCTCCTTACCTTCGTCCACCGGCAATGAAGAAGGAAGGAGGTGGGCGGCATGTTCCGGCCGCTCATCTCCGCCCCTCCTCTGCTATTGGGCGGCCGCTTAGTGACGCTGCTGTGACGTCGCTGTGACTCCGATTGCACCTCCCCCTTGAAGGAGGGATTGTTCGGAGGTCACAGCGACATCGCTGCACAGGTATGCTCATGTGACACTGCCGTAGCGATAATGTTCGCTATGGCAGCGATCACCAAATGTCGCACGAACGACGGGGGCGGGCGATATCGCTCGTGACATTGCTAGAAATCGCTAGCGATGTCGCAGCGTGTAAAGCACCCTTAAGTGTTCAGTTTCCCTGCAGCGCCACCACAGGACAAATTAGGCATTACACAGTGCTAATACAAATCAATGGGTTGTATTGCAGGAGAGGACATGTCAGGTCCTCCAGAGAGAGACACTCTTTGTAGTAGCTTTTTGCCAAGTGACGAGGGTCGTAAACAGAGAATTCCTCTAGTGACACATAATTTTTTTAATATGGTAAATAAAAATGGGATTTATAAACTGTACAACCGCTTGAAAGAAAATTATATTATTATTATTATTATTATTATTATTTTAATTATTTATTATTTTTTTAATATTATTATATATTATTATTCTTTTTTTTTTTTTTTTGGTTTGCATACCTCCAAATCGTACTGTTTTTTTTGTGGGGCTCAGAACAAGCTGGACTTATCCACAGTGGGTGTACCCAGTCAAGTATGTGGGTATTTCTTGGTGGATGTTTTGCAAATTTTAATTAATATTGTAAATTAAATTAGTACATTTTGCAAATTGTAATGAAAAAATGAACATAGTGGTCAAGGATAACGATTGCCCATTTAGACTTTGAGAGATCATCGGATAAAGTTGCTGAAGGCTGCACATTTCTTCTATAGTGGCCACTACAGGAAATATGTGGTATTACATGGTGTATAAATGGGACCCAGATCTTTGGATCCCTCAATAGCGGACACATTCCCTAATCAGACATAACAAGTTATATTTTCCCTAGAGCAGCCACTACAGGAGAAATGTAGTATTACATGGTGTGCACTTTAGATTAAAATTGTTTTTGATATAATGCGACAGAATGGGGCAATGTATGGACGTTGCTCCGTGATATCATCATCGACCTAAATAGTTGCTTGCATTCGGCCGGTCCTTTACAGTTTTCTGAAGTTGTCTTTTATGGCAGGAGAGATAGGTACAGAGTTCTTTGCACTTCCCTTTTTAATGTTTGGTCACCTTTAATAGGTGCATTGTGTGTTCAGCTTATTACATGTTTCTCTACTATACCAATATTTCTAAACCAATACTCTGAATCAAGACTGAAAAATAATTTACATGAGATGTAAACTAACTGTCACTGGTGTGTCAAGGGTGACAAACAGTCCTGTGGTGTCCGGCTATAGAAGGTCACAGTGTCGCGGGCGGAGGAGGGGACGCTGCGCTCTCCCACTGCTCGGGTCCGGCTGCCGCTGCTCTGCGGCTGCTGCTGCTCGGTGGCTCGAGCGATGGGCCGGATCCCGGGGACTCGAGCGGCGCTCCTCGCCCGTGAGTGAAAAGGGGTGGTTTGGTGTTGGGGATATTGTCCGTGACGCCACCCACGGTTGTGGTGATTGTGTGGACACCACCGCTGCTCTGGACGGGGATCCCAGGAGCGGTGACAGGGAGCAGCTTTGTTGTTATTTCTCCCCTCCGTGGGTAGGGGGTTGGTTGTCCCGGGGCCCGGTGATGGGGTAGGAGTGGATGGCAGGCGGGTTGCGGGGCCTGGTGAAGTGCAGGGTCGCAGGGGCAGCGCTGTGCCACACGGCACGGAGGTACTCACTCAGCCCAATGATGATGACACAGTTCACGGTAAAACAAGCGGCTGGATGGACGGGTCCCTCGGACGGCTGCGGTGTTGTTGTTCCCTACAGGTTAGTGATGACTGTCTCTCCCTGCACCTATGTTCTATGTTGATTCCGATGGGTTCCCACCGGTAACCCGCTCCCCGACCTGGATGTGGGCCGGAGGAGCCCCTTTTGCCCGCAGGCGCTGGCCCTGGGAAACGGTTGCCCTTGGCGGTGGCGGTGTCTCCCCTTCACGGTTGGACTGTTGCCTTCTGTCGGGACTTGACTGTTTGGAAACCCGGAGGTCCCCTTCACTAACGGATTCGGCAACTTCACGGCGGCTCCTAGCCTTGCCGGGGTCCGAAAAGCCCCTGCCAATGGTGCTGGCTTCTCCTTGTGTACCGGTCCGGTACCGCCGGGCCACCGCCCGTCCACGGTCCTTACGGTAAACTCTGATATGCCACTCCTGCAGACGGTCACCACCGTCTGCCAACCTTGCTGCTCCGTCCGGGCCACACACCCGGACTCACTTCAGTCTGCTCTCTTGCCACTTCACTACTGCTCACATTTACTCCTTCCACTTTCACTGTCAAAACTGAACTGCTCCTTTTCCCTCCTCCAGGACTGTGAACTCCTTGGTGGGTGGAGACCAACCGCCTGGCTCCACCCCCTGGTGTGGACATCAGCCCCTGGAGGAAGGCAACAAGGGTTTTGTGTCTGACCTTGATGTGCCTGCAGGGAGTGTGGGGTGTGTAGGTGTTGTGCTCTGTGGCCCCTGGCTTGTCCAGGGCGACACAACAGCATTTGGCCGCGCAAACTGCTCCCTGACCTTCTATTGTTTCTGCTTTGTTTTCATCCCTTTAGGACCATGCAGAGTCCCTCAGCCATTCAGCTGCTTTTCATTAGCACTTCCCTTGGTGTCTTTATATACCTTCACTTCCTATTACTCTGTGCTGGTGATGGCTTTTATACCCTACAAGTCTTCAGTGCAAGCAGTTGGCTTGTATACATCTATATAATCTTTCTGGTTGCTGCAGTTCTTCTCCCTCAGTCATCTGGAGATAAGTTGTTTGTTCACTTTCCTCCTGTTGTTATTCCTATGTGTCCTCTTTAGTGCTTAGTGGGGCTGACTAAGCGCTCATCCCATCCACTCCATTACTCGGGCCTACTTCAGTGTCAGTCAGGATCAGGTATTCGGCTCAGTGCATAGGTGCGGAACCTATCTAGGGTGGTTAAGGAAGACATGGCCTTGGTCAGGGGTCATGATCACCCCCTTCCCTAGACACAGGGTTTCCCTTCCTGTTCGCTTGGTACTTCCCCATACCTAGCCTGACACTAACTGGAATAATATATGCCTATGATTATGGTGTAGCTATGCCCACCTAACTCTTGTCTTCACCGAGCAAGATCTAAAGTTTCTCAGTACTCTTATACAGACCTGAAGTCAAGGAAGAGATTGGGGAGTCTCCTAAAGTGAGTGTCCCTCACTGCTGAGTGTTTGGTGCAGTTTAGCAAGAAGTGGGTCTCATCCATCACAGCCACCAGGTAACATTCTGCATTCCCTGGGCTTGTAGGTCTGTCTATGCCTCACTGATTGATTGGCCAGACTAGGAGTGTACATATCAGTGCTGCAACATGTGTGGACGCACAGGAGCCCAAAAGGTAAGAGAGCCCATTTCTACCTCCAAAGTAGGTGGAATTGTGCATTTTTATGAGCTCTGGACTTCAAAGGGCCCATATACTGTTCTTGCAGAGGGGCCCTTTTCTGTCTGTGTCTCTTAGTGGACCGGACTGTACGCACTAAGGAATTTATTCAGGATCTGGTGACCACGGTGGTTCAGGGGTTTCTTCAAATATGGGGCCAGTCTGTAGTCTGTCTATAGCCTGGAATGTGGTTAGTATCTGGGATGTGATCATTGTGTTCCTCCAGTCACTACTTCTCTTGGCCCTCGTCTACCATCTTCCTGATTCAGGCTTTTGTCAGGTTGTTGTGGTTGGTTCTTGGGTCAGGAAGGTCACAGGTTAGCTGCTCTATAGCTCCTCGCTTACTTAAGCCACCTGTTCGTAGGCCTGTTAGGTGTAGAGGGAATCTGCCCAGCTCAGCCCGGCAAGCACTATTGGAAGTGCTCCGATGGACCTGGAGAAGGTGCTTACAGAATTCCAGGTGAAACATATCTGTTGGTCTGGAATCCCACCTTGACCAGTCTGGGTATATGTGAGGGCTCTAGACTTCACTCTTGTACATAGGAATAAAAGATTTTTAACTAGATTTTAACTTCAGATCACGGATGAGTTTGGTTTCTGTCCTCACACATGTGCTTCAGCTTCTATTTCAGGGCTTCAGTCTCCTATGCAGCCTGCATTGAGGTCACTGTGGTTGACACGTTTGCAATGTTTTATACAACATATGTAACATAGACCTCAGGCCATTAAAACCTTCTTAGTAAGCATATATTGGGGGTTTTATGCCGTGGTGGGTGGAACACGGCCAGATGAATATAGAGGCCTGACAGGAAGGCCTTTGATGGGGGCTCCAAGCTTTGCTTTTCTGTGTTACGAGGAAGAATGAAATGGAAGGTGTTATACAAACACTGTACTGGCCTAATACAGAAATATTTCACTCAGTCGTGTCAGTGACTGACTATACATCAGGCCTGGCATGTAATGAAGAGAGGATTTGTAGGCCCTGATCTAGTCATTTAGAAGAAACTGTGGAGGATATGGAAATGTGGTTAGATTCCTCAATGTATATATCCTACAATTACAAGACATATCTGTCGCGGGCGGAGGAGGGGACGCTGCGCTCTCCCACTGCTCGGGTCCAGCCGCTGCTGCTGCTGCGGCTGCGGCTGCTGCTCGGTGGTGGCTCGAGCGGTGGGCCGGATCCCGGGGACTCGAGCGGCGCTCCTCTCCCGTGAGTGAAAAGGGGATTTTGATTGTGGGGATTTGATTATTGTCCGTGACGCCACCCACGGTTGTGGTGATATTGGTGACACCACCGCTGCTCTAGACGGGGATCCCGGGAGCGGTGACAGGGAGCAGCCTTGTTGTTAGTTCTCCCCTCCGTGGGTAGGGGGTTGGTTGTCCCGGGGCCCGGTGATGGGGGTAGGGATGGATGACAGGCGGGTTACAGGGCCTGGTGAGGTGCAGGGTCGCGGGGGCAGCGCTGTGCCGCACGGCACGGTGGTACTCACTCAGCCAATGATGAGGACACAGTTCTCGGTAAAACACACGATTGGATGGACGTGTCCCACAAACGGCTGCGGTGTTGTTTCCTCCCGGCAGGTTGATGGTGACTGCCTTTCCCTGCACCTATGTACGGTAGATGGTTCCG
Source organism: Anomaloglossus baeobatrachus (assembly GCF_048569485.1). Taxonomy (NCBI): domain Eukaryota; kingdom Metazoa; phylum Chordata; class Amphibia; order Anura; family Aromobatidae; genus Anomaloglossus; species Anomaloglossus baeobatrachus. The sequence continues at coordinate 59,637,852 of NC_134353.1, forward strand.
ATGGGTTCCCACCGATAACCCGCTCCCCAGCTTGGATATGGGCTGGAGGAGCCCCTTTTGCCCACAGGCTCTGGCCCTGGGAAACGGTTGCCTTGGCGGTGGCGGTGTCTCCCTCTCTTGGTTGGACTGTTGCCTTCTGTCGGGACTTGGCTGCTGGGAAACCCAGGAGGTTCCCTTCACTAACGAATTCGGGAAATGCACGGCGACTCCTAGCCTTGCCGGGGTCCGTAAGCCCCTGCCAGATGGTGCTGGCTTCTCCTTGCGTACCGGTCCGGTACCGCCGGGCCACCGCCCGTCCACGGTCCTTACGGTAGACTCCGATAGGTCACTCCTGCAGATGGTCACCACCGTCTGCCAACCTCGCTGATCTGTCCGGATCACACACCCGGACCAACTCCAGATTGCTCGACTACCACTCTCCTCCCTCTCACGTTCACCTCCAAAACTAATCTGTCTGGTTTTCCCGTCTCCAGGACTGTGAACTCCTCGGTGGGCGGGTCCAACTGCCTGGCCCACCCCCTGGTGTGAACATCAGCCCCTGGAGGAAGGCAACAAGGGTTTTGTGTCTGACTTTGATGTGCCTGCTGGGAGTGTGGGGTGTGTTGGTGTTGTGCTCTGTGGCCCCTGGCTTGTCCAGGGCGCCACATATCCATGACGACCGGGGTGCTCGGATCCGGGGTGGTCCGGGGTGGCTCCTGCAGAGCCGCTCTGTCTCTTCCTCAATCCAGGCAACCGTCCCGGGAGCAGCACGCTCCGGTGACCAGTCTCTCGGCGCCAACATCCTGCTGCTTCAGGTTCCAGGAACTTTTATGCAGAGTCCTGGCATCCCCGTGCCAGCTTCCACCCTCACATCCTGTTACTTCTAAGGAGCGGGGCTTTGTTTCACGCCCTTTTGCGGGGATGATGGCGGGCAAAATGGCGGCAAGGTAAATAAACAGCCACAGTTCAAATTTAGACAGTATTGGAAGGCGCACGTCACCCGGGTTAGCGGGCCCAGTCCTTATCCTGTTTGTGACGCCAGAAGGGATTGAGGTGTGCCGCCCCAGTGACGACTGGGTACTCGGATCCGGGGTACTCGTGACTCGAGGGGTCCGGACCCAAGCTTGGCGGACACTCAAAACTGGAGAAGGGGTTATTTACAGGGGAAGTGTTTGTGACGCCACCTGTGGGGTGCGGTAATGGGAGTAGCACCGCTGCTGCAATGAGGACAAGGGCAGATGGTGGAGAGCAGCTGGGTGACAGTCCCTCCGCAGGTAAGAAAGGCCCCGGAGCTTGGGTGATGAGATGTAAAAAAGCATGTTGCAGGGGCAGGCGTACTCACTGCAGTGGTTGATGCACTGTTTAGGTGGAGATAAACTGAGGCACACACTGTTCTTAACAAAGTCTCTGTGTACAGCTGCCGCTGCCTGGAGCACGTCCAGGTCCCCGATACCACCGGTGTCACTAGTAGTCCAGAACCTCTGTGCACTGTTTGTTGTCTGTGTGGGTCCCTATAGCTTGAAGCTGTAAGGGCCAGTTCTTAAGTTTTAAGTGAAGTCTTGCTCCTAAGGGCTGGCACTTGGGACCTCAGTGGGTTGCTTTGTCTGGAAGACCCTGTCCCCCGCGTTGTGCTGATGCCCTCAGTCTCTGAGCTCTAGGAAGGTCCCTGAAGGCCCCCTTCCTCTGCAGGTTAATTGCCAGGACGTTGAATCAGCTCCTGACCTAGGGTCCTGTACCCCGTCGTGCTCGGTATCGGTCAGTTCTGTCAGTCCCTGAACCCGGTCACCAACACCTCAGGTCCCGGACCACTGTCTTCGACCCAACTTCTATCTTTCTAGCTCCCCGGGAGCTAACACTCCAGCTCCTGTCATTTTGAGAACTGTCACTATCTCCTAATTTTGTCCCTCCCACCAGTCTGCCTGACCCCTAGGTGGGTGGCCCTGTTCCAGCTAGACCAACCCACTGCTGTGTCTGACAGGTTATGGTGTGAGGTGTGGGTTGGGATTTGTGGTGCTGATGGAGGTGACACTGGTTTCTGAGAACCTGGAACCATGGGGGGTAGGTGATGCACCATGGGGAAAAAGGATGCAGTTCCCTTTAGCACCCTGATGTACTCAGGGGCGCTACATCCATTCTAGTGATGGCATACATGACTGGTGTCAGAAGTAGGCAACCTGGGTAGATGCCAGGTGTTACTAAACCTGGGAGGCCTATGACAGCAAAAACTTGTTATAATTTTGTCAAGCCAAAAAGACCCCTAAATATGACTATATTGATGAACAGGCTGATTTTGATGTCCTGCCTACTATCTGATATCACCAACGGAAACAGGGATTCCCAGCCAGTCTCTCATGCCGGTATTCACCCGGCCTCAAACTGCATATCGGCTGTGATCTGACGAGAGCAGGCACATTCATTTTAGAGTGGCCGTTGACAGCTACTATCTGAGATTTATGGGAACATGTTGAGGGAAAGAACGCTAGAGCATGTTGAATTTCAACAAGCCCAATCTTTTGTTCTTATACTGTATGAGATAGCCCGCCAACAGAGGTACCTAAGGTCTTAAGCAACTTAGTCCCAACGCTTGTCCAAACTGGACATCACCTTAGTGCTCTATCTAACAACCAAAGGCCTTAAGTCGGCTCTGTGTCACAAGGGACTATGGGGATAGCGGGAAACTGGGGCCCCTCACATGACCCTCAGACTAGGGGGCTCTGTGCTATCATTATTCTTAGAGATAAGCCTAATGGTGAGGATGTCTGAGTCTCCTTCCTGGCCCTGCTCCTGACCAGCCCTGATCTTATTATACCCCCACCCCCTTCCCCAGGGAGGGCCAGGACAGCAGTGTGATTTAACCTACAGAGTAGACAAACAAGGAAAACCAAAACGCTGTCACACACGGCCATATAAGACAATAAGATATTAGGAGGAAAACAAGAGCAGGGTAGAAACAACCAGGACCATGGGTAACTCCACAACAACACCAAGCACAAAGCAACTCTTTTTCCAGCAAGTCTTGGATACCACAACTCACAAACCAATACAGCATAAACTATAGTTGGCATAGGTAGAAGATTTCATCCAACCTAAAAATGAGAGAAGCAGAAGTGATTGGTTTCCTTACAACATGTGATCAAAGAAGCCTAACAAGCAGGCTAGCAGAGGTTATCTCATGCTAGCCTGTCTATGAATGAGCCGGCAGCAGGTTGACAACCGGGTCAAACTTGTACAGCAGTACGTCTTTTTTTCCAGTTGGTCTTTAAGGGAAACAGGTGACAGTATTTATGGCAAAACAATTGAATGAATACACCGAAATTGGAAGTGTGACAAAAAGGGAGGATTCCAGGTGATGTGGATTCTGCTCCAAAGATCATTAATGCGGTGTAGTGTTTTGATTATACTGTGCAGCACGTTGAGCCTTTTTATTAAGCTCTATCTTGCTCTGATCTTACCGGTGTCTTACTATGAAAAGAATGTCTGGCTTAATAATAATAATAATAATAATAATAATAATAATAATAGTGAAAAAACAAGCTAAACTCCAGCCACAGCTGTTAACCGTTTACATGCTGCTGTCAATTTCTGAGAACGGAATTTAAATTGAACGCACGTCGGGTCTCGTGCATACCAACTCCCATCGGCATTCTATGACATGATCGTATTGTGCTGATAGGTTATTCTGACCTACAAGGATCACTGCCATCTTGTTACTCCTCTGAAATTCAGCTATTCATTGAATATAGTATAAGCAATGATCGCAGGTTCAAAAGTTTCCCCCGGGGGTTAACAGATAAAGTAAAAATAAAAAAGTTTTATAAAATTTAAAAATATTTATAAGTTTATATATATATATATATATATATATATATATATATATATATGTGGGAAGTACCTTCCCGGTGAAAGACCTGGCTAGTTTCCTGCCAGCGTTGAGAAACATGTGATGGTGTCTCCGCGGCATTCTTGTTTTGAATATTTCCCAGGGAGCCTTGTTCTAGTGTCACTGCGTTGAGAAACACGTGATGGTGTCTCCGCGGTATTGGATGTTGATCTCCCTGAGGTCAACCATCCTTACCTATGTAGTCTTCTACTAGGCTTTGCTCCCACTAGCCAGTTTCCTACTCCACACTGATGAGGGGCTTAATACCCCGAAACGGCTGTCTGTGGATGGATATCATGTTTGGCATAGGCGGTTTCCTTGACTGGAGACTGCCCTTCCCGTGGTTGTTCCTTCCCGGTGAAAGACCTGGCTAGTTTCCTGCCAGCGTTGAGAAACGTGATAGTGTCTCCACGGCATTCTTGTTTTGCATATTTTCCCAGAGGGCCTTGTTCTAGTGTCACTGCGATGAGAAACACGTGATGGTGTCTCCGCAGTGTTGGATGTTGATCTCCCCGAGGTTAACCATCCTTACTTATGTGTTCCAGGCCGACATAAAAAAGCTGTAAAAGCAACGTGATCAATATCATCTAACATCACAGCTGCACCAACGAAAAGCAGCTCCAGCCACCACAATAGGGGGGAGTTAATTTATTGTTTGATCAAATATAGCCGGGTAGTTTTCAAGTTGTTTATTTTGTGCGTCCCCCGAAACTTGGTAGAAATTTCAAAATGGCCCCTGACAGAAAAAAAAAGTTCGTATCACTGGCCTAGGCCATCTTTGTGTAGAATAGCAATTCTTTTTTCAGATCCTCAGAGAAGTTTTTGCCAAGAGGAGCCATGTTGAACTTCCAGTGACCAGTATGAGAGAGTGTGTGAGCGATAACACCGAATATATACTGTACATGTACAGTATATATACACACTGATGAGCAAAAGAGTAATAATATTTGCACTTTTGAATTTCAGGCTCCATATCTCTCCATCCACTACAGCTCTGCGCATGAGACAACCTTCATTTTATAGACAATCATCTTGGCTATCTCATACAGAAATTTGACTTACAACTATTTAGCATATGATTAGTTATTCAGATTCTTGTCATGTCACCTCATTGTTACTGTTTTGCTCCTGGTGGTAGAAAAAAACTTTTTTTTCTGTATACTACAAATTACAACCTGCTCTCACATTCCCTAATATTTCAGTGTGTTATTAGGTTGATTCACAATTGAAAGCAGCCATAAAGAAGATTTCCCAAGAAAAGAGAAGCAGCCTCATCCAGCTCATCGATAGCCGTCTCTCGGCCAAGAAAATTGCCAAACTGCATCATGTGAGGCCATGACAGATGGAAGAAAACAAAATGAAGTCTGTCCATCGATTCAAAAGCCAAGAGGTGACGTCCAGGCAAAATAACGGAATCAACAAGTCGGCTCATCGCAAGGTTTATCAGTTCTGGCGACAAACCCGGCAGTGGAGGCGGCTCGTATGCTTCATAATGTTTGGGAACGGGTGACTTGGAGCAAAAACTTGAAAGTCAATAGACAGCTCTGATGGAGGCAAGTGGGCTGGAAGAAATAAGGGAACAAGGGGCGGAAAGGTGAAGGAACTGTCAAGTTCTCTGGAGGAAGCCTGATGATATTGGGGGTGTTTCACAGCCAAAGGTGTTGGATACTTAACCAGGATGGATGATGGTCTCAATGCTGAGCTATATGTGAGGATCCTACAAGACAAGTTACTTTAAGCGGAAATCTTTAAGCAGAAACTGGATAAACATATAGCTGGGATGATTTAGGAAAACCTGCTCTCGCAGGGGGTAGGACCTGATGACCCTTGATGCCCCTTCCAACTCTACCGTTCTATGATTCTATGAGGACTATGAGTGTGAAAAGGTCTACATAGTGTTCCAGCAGGACAACGACCAGAACTATACGTCAAGATTGGCGAAGAAATGGTTCAATGACAATGAAGTAGAGGCACTGGATTGTCCCCACAGTCCCCAGACCTCAACCCAATCCAACACTTTGGGGAGAGGTGAAGAAAAAGCTGTATACATCCCACGTGAGCCGACCAGTATGCACCAACATTGGGAACGCATTGAAGAGACCTGGGAGCAGATTTCGGTAGATCTGATTGAGAGCCCAGAAGGATTCAGGCAGAGGTGAAAACCAAAAGGTGGATTTACAAAATACTAAGAAAATAATAAAAAATTAAATTCATATTTTTAGAAGCAAAACAGTAACAATGCAGTGACCTGACAAGAATCTGCATAACTAGTCATATTCTAAACAGTTGTAAGTCAACTTTATGTATGCAATGTCCTGCAAAAAAATAAACCCTCAAACGACGGTGGACCTAAAAATGAAGAAACGTTAGAGCAAGGTGAGGAAAAAAACAAAAAACTGAGAATTCCTGACTCGTAAAGAGGTTTATATATGAGGTTTGGAGGGTGACATGTAAGTGATGAAACGATTGATGACCTTCTCCTTAGTTGCCATTGATTATGTCTTATATGATGAACTAAAAATGACCATTTAATGGCAGGAGATCCTTTCGGATTAATGAGCAGCTGTCGTTCACAATAGGTCCTAATTTCTTGAAATTATTGAAAACTCGTTAATATTGTCGACCGGCCCTCATTTTACCTATTTAGCTGTTTATGTTCATGATCCTTAGTTTCTTACCCTCACAGGTCATGGTTCACTGGGATCAATTTTGGATTTGTTCTCATTTATTTTTACTTTTTTAAGACCATTGCAAATATTCTCAAGATGACACATAAGGAAGCAATGTTTTAGCCGACCAAAGGGGCCATTACTAAGGTTTCAAAATAGTCAATAATTTGCCTTGACCTTGTCAAAGCAAAGGTCTTCTGGATTACAGGCAATGAAAAACTTTACAGCAGTTTAAATGATTAACAGAAGCCTCGAAGATAAAATATGGATCACTTACACTGAGGCCATTGGGGTCCAAATCTGTCCATTGTTTCTACCAAATTTGCAGGGTTTTTTAGAATGTGTAAATTTTCCGAGCCATGTTTAAAGGGGAATGTGTCATCAGAAAGTGACCTAGTGTTTATATCCTTTTTATGTATTAATTGTATTTTGTACTAATTTTTGATAAAAAAAATTTTTGTTATTTTTCCATATCGATATAAAAAATAAGTCTTTAATAAAGTCTTTAATTAAACTTACCAAGTCTGTTTCAATGGTATAATGGCACATCCACATTGCTTAGAATATCAATATTTTACTGTGGGTGAAATCCTTGAGGATTTCCTAAGAGGTGCAATCTTGGAGTACCATATTTTTCGGATTATAAGACGCACTTCTCTACCCAAAAATTTGGGAGGAAAATGAGGGGTGCATCTTAAAATCTAAATGTAGGTTACCGGAAGGTGGAGAATGGGCGCTGTGCTGGCTGCGGTGAGGACTGTGCTGGCTGCGGTGGGGGTTGTGCTGTCTGCGGTGAGGGCTGTGCTGGCTGCGGTGGGGGCTGTGCTGGTTGTGGTGAGGGCTGTGCTGGCTGTGGTGGGGGTTGTTCTGGCTGCGGTGAGGGCTGTTATGGCTGCGGTAAGGGCTGTGCTGGCTGCGGTGGGGGTTGTGCTGGCTGCGGTGAGGGCTGTGCTGGCTGCGGTGAGGGCTGTGCTGGCTGCGGTGGGGGCTGTGCTGGCTGTGGTGGGGGTTGTGCTGGCTGCGGTGAGGGCTGTGCTGGCTGCGGTGGGGGTTGTGCTGGCTGAGGTGGGAGCTGCTGTTTGGGTAGGGCGCTGCGGCAGGTGTCTCAGATTCTCTGTTGGCAACACAGGCTTCAAATAATGGCGCTGGAGTCGGTGCGTGCGCAGATTGAGCTCTAGGCTCAAGATCTGATCTGCACACATGCCGCCTCTGACCTATTGATCTCTCAGCAGGGGACTTAAGGAAAATGGCGCCCAGAGGTGGCACGTGTGCAGATGAGATCTCAGCTAGTCATTGAACCGAGAGCTCAATCTTTGCACCCGCTGACTCCACGCGCCATTTCTTTGAATCGCATCGGCCTGCTATCCACAGCCAGCACAGCCTCCACAGCCAGCACAACCTGCACCGCTGCTAGCACAGCTCCCACTGCTGTGCCTGCAGCATCGCCCTACTCCAGCACCGCCGCTGCTTCCTGTGACCCTGCTCCACCTTCGCTTCCACGGAGTATAAGACGGACCCCCCCTTTTTTTATTTTTTTTATCACTAGATTTGGGTGCATCTTATAATCGGGTGCGTCTTATAAAATGAAAAATATGGTATTTCAAGAAGAATAACGTGATGACCCAGTATCAGCATGGTTTTTATGAGGGATTGGTCCTGTGAAACTAATCGAATCAGCTTCTATGAGGAGGTAAGTTCCAGACTGGGCCAAGGAAATGCAGTGGATTTTGTCTATATGGATTTTACAAAGGTGTTTGATAAAGTGCCATACAAAAGGTTGATATGTGAAGCCCCGTTGTTACCGTCAGGTCGCCTCAGGGTCTTCAGGGACTTCACATGCTGGGAATCTTCCTGCAACAGGTAGGTCAGGTTGACTTCATTGGGAATTGTTACGCCACTCTCGGTATTGCGGTCAGTGGGTAACCGCCACTGCAGTTTGGGGAGCACCTGGGGCTGATGGTAATGCAGTCTGATGTTATAGCCCCCCGAGAGTGAGGCTGGCCCCAGGACTCAGGTGTCAGTGTGTAGTGCCGTAGGTCGCAGAGTAACTCACACACAGGCAGCAATGTCTTTCAGGTTGTTTACTCACTTTTCTGCTGGCACAACCCGGCCGATGCTGTGATCAACCATAGTGGAACCAGGTATCTTCAGGCTGACGTAGGGGTGACTGCTGACTCGCCTTCCTAGCCCTTCTAGTTTTTGAGGTGACCCCGACTTGGAGTGCTCCGGGATCACCCAGGGAAGTTGCTTCTGCGTCTTCTCCCCTTTCTGGCCCGTTTGCTGACAGCATGGACCAAGTAATTCTGGCTGCTTGCCTTCTGTTACTTATGGGCCCCCTCGTTGCTGTTGATGCTGCAGACTCTGTGTTGTTCGGTGAGGTACATCCAGCACCCTCACCAGCAGGTTTAGCAGGCTGAATAGATGGGTTCCTGCTCTGGGCACCTGTTTCCCCGTGTGGGCCTGGCCTACCGGTGATCCCCTTACTCAGCCACCTCTGCACTAGGTGGTTTTCAGGCGGCCTCACTGGGTAGCCGTTCTCCCCCGCCAGCAGCCACTACAGGTGCAAGCTCTGGCTAGTGTCCTGCTCTTCAGCCCTACACTCCAGACTCGGCTGCTCAACTCCTCCTCCTCTGACTGCCACTGCACAACTCCTGTCTCCAGTTCCACCACCCACCACTAGCTGAGACACGGGGGCTCCGCCCCAACCTGGGTCTGCCCAGGGGTCCCCTCTAAGCTGTGTGTGTGTTCCTGGTTACTTCGTGTTTGTGTGTTCACACCCTAGTCAGCCTTTGGGATTACCTGTTTGTACCCACCCAGACGTGGGTGCAGTACTCAGTGGTGCCTAACCAGGTCGGCGGTGCCACAGATACATATAATGAGATTAATGGAAATAAGGGAAAATATGGGTTAAGAATTAGCTCAGAGGTCGGAAACAAAGGGTGGTTATTAATGGAACACACTGAGACTGGATTACTGTTAACAGTGGTGTACCACAGGGATTAGTATTGGGCCCTCTTCTTTTTAACATATTTTAACACATGTATTAAATACATTGAGCAGGGCATTGAGAGTAGAATTTCAATATTTGCTGATGATACTAAACTATGCAAGGTAATTAAATTAAATTCTGGCTGGTGACCAGTCCACGCAGCTGGTTTTGAATCCCCTATTAAATCGATGGCTGGACCATATATAACAAGCTTTTCTCTCCCCCATTCACCTTTTGTGCCTCTCTATTTTCTCATAGACTGTAAGCTTATGAGCAGGGCCTCCACTTCTCTTGGTATCGTTATTTTGCATTGTCTCATATTGTCGGTACATGTTCCCTCTGAATTGTAAAGCAGTGCGGAATATGTTGGCGCTATAGAAATAAAACGTATTATTATTAATACAGAGGAGAATACCATATTTTTCAGTTTATAAGACACACTGGATTATAAACACACCCCAAATTTAGAGGAAAAAAATGTAAGAAAAAAAATGGGATCCGTCTTAAAATCCAGTGGTCTTTCACTGGGATGTGGGTAGGCGGCAGTGGTGGAGGGGGGTCACAAGAGGCAGGGGCGGTGGTGGAGCAGGTCGATGCTGTGGGTGGCTGGTGTCGCAAATGCTGTGAGGTAGGCAACTTACAGAAACTGTTCAAAGGGCCGGAGGCAGATGAGATCATCACTAGTTATGAGTACTGAGCACCCAAGTATGGTAGTGCCTGCTCATCACTAGTTACGAGTACTGAGCACCCGAGCATGGTAGTGCCTGCTCATCACTAGTTACGAGTACTGAGCACCCGAGGATGGTAGTGTTCCTCATCACTAGGTACCAGTACTGAGCACCCGAGCATGGTAGTGCTCGCTCATCACTAGTTACGAGTACAGGGCACCCGAGCATGGTAGTGCCCGCTCATCACTAGTTACGAGTACTGAGCATGGTAGTGCCCGTTCATCACTAATTACGAGTACCGAGCACCTGAGCATGGTAGTGCTCACTCATCACTAGTTACAAGTACCGAGCATCCGAGCATGGCAGTGCATGCTCATCACTAGTTATGAATACTGAGCACCCGAGCATGGTAGTGCTCACTCATCACTAGTTACGAGTCCCGACCACCCGAGCATGGTAATGCCCGCTCATCACTACTTACAGTACCGACCACCCGAGCATGGTAGTGCCCGCTCATCACTAGTTACGAGTACCGAGCACCCGAGCATGGTAGTGTTTACTCATCACTACCCCTTATATAGCAGGGTCCCAGTGGTTTAGCAGAAGCCAACTCTTCTTGGAGCTAACTTATCGGACAATCCTTTGATATTAAGGTCTATTTCGCAGTAGTTGGAAGGTGGCCGGTTGGACCTTACCCTCAGGACATGTGTCTACTCTACCATAGACAAGAAGGGTGCTTAGTTTTATTCTAAAATGTGCAAACTCCTTAAAGTCAAAGTCAGAATTGTGAACAAAAAAAAAAAGAGGAAAAATTGTGAAAAAAGAGAGCTTTCACTCTTGCCCTATAATTTCCATGTAGGCGTGTGCTACATTACAACTTATGCTTCTGCTCGGCGCACTTCATGTAGCAGGGACACGAGTAACTTAATACGCCAGTTGCATTTCATTAGTCATTCAGCTTTGTGCAAGGGTTTTACAATTGTTGTGGGAAATGCCTTTCTAAAACACGGCGGCCAACACCATGACGTTGGCAGCGAGCTATGTGGTGTACATATTTGTACAATCGCAAACAAAGGAGTGTTTAGGACGAAAATGTCAATTACAGAGCAGATTCATTACTGAATTGTTGCTTTCACCCTTGCCAACGAATAAACTAAAGTGAAGCAATTAAACATAACGCTTTCATGTAAAAATGTGTGATCTGGATTTAAGCACTTAAAGTAATGCCGACAGAAAGCTTAAGTACAAACGATTGATAAAAAACAATCAAACTAAATTAATTCTAAACATATTTAATAGTGTATAGCTCTTCTGTATATCGATGGAAAAATCTGGTTAATAGTGCAGCTTCAGATTGATAGCCAATCTGTGATGAATTACTCATGTCTTCATTGCCAGATGAATTACCTGAGGGAGAGTAAAAAATAAACTAGTGAGCCTTTTTCAATTCCGTATACAGTTGTGCTCAAAAGTTTACATACCTCGGCAGATTTTTTTGTTTTCTTGGTCTTTTTTCAGAGAATATCAATGATAACCCAAAATCTTTGTTTCCACTTATGGTTAGTGCTTGGGTGAAGACATTTTTTTATCAAACTACTGTGTTTTCTCTTTTTAAATCATAATGACAAACAAAAACATCCAAATGACCCTAATCAACAGATAACATACTCTGGTGATTTTGCCCTGATAACATGCACAGAAGTTGATACAAGTGGGTTTGAATGGTTTCTCACCTGTGACCTGTTTGCTTGTAATCAGGGTGTGTGCATAAAAGCTGAGTGAGTTTCTGGGATCCAGACAGACTCTTGCATCTTTTATCCAGCCACTGACGTTTCTGAATTGTGAGTCATTGGGAAAGCAAAAGAATTGTCAACGGATCTACGTGAAAAGATAGTTGAACTGCATAAAACAGGAAAGGGATACAAAAAGGAATTGATTCCAACTGACTAACAAATAGAAAATCAGGGGCTCTTTTAAAACCAAACCACAGTCAGGTAGACCAACATAAAATTTCAGCCACAACTGCCAGGAAAATTGTTTGGTTTACAAAAAAATCCCACATATAACATCAGCTGAAATACAAGACTCACTGAAAACTAGCGGTGTGGCTGTTTCAAGATGCACAATAAGGAGGCACTTATTCGAATCACCATAAGAAAGCCATTACTGCACAAATGCCACAAGGTATCTGGCCTACAATACGCCAAACAGCACAGAGACAACCATCCAAACTTCTGGAACAAGGTATTCTGGAGTGATGAGAACAAAATCAAACTTTTTGGCTACACTCATAAACGTTACATTTGGAGAGGTGTCAACAAGGCCTATGATGAAAGGAACACCATTCCTACTGTAAAACATGGAGGTGGATCGCTGATGATGTGGGGATGTATGAGCTACAAAGGCACAGGAAATTTGGTCAAAGTTGTAGGAAAGATGAATGCAGCACATTATCAGCAAATCCTGGAGGCAAAGTTGCACTCATCAACCCGGAAGCTGCGCATGGGGCGTACTTGGACGTTCCAACATGACAACGATCCAAAACACAAGGCCAAGTCAATTTGTCATTGGCTACAGCAGAACAAAGTGAAGGCTCTGGAGTGGCCATCTCAGTCTCCTGATCTCAATATAATTTAGCCACTCTGGGGAGAACTCAAGCAAAACGCAGTTCATGCAAGAAAGCCCAGGAATTTCCAGGAACTAGAGGCTTTTTGCCCAAGAAATGGGCAGCTTTACCATCTGAAAAAATAAAGACCCTCATCCACAACTAACACAAAAGACTTCAAGCTGTCATTGATGTCAGAGGGGGCAATACACGGTATTAAGAACTGGGGTATATGAACTTTTGATCAGAGTCATTTGGATGTTAATCACAGTTTGAACACTGCTGACTGCCATTATCAATTCCTTGTATATCTTTTTGTATTCCTTTCCTGTTTTATACAGTTCAACTATCTTTTCCCATACATCCGTTGACAATTCTTTTGCTTCCCCCAAAACTCACAATCCAGAAACGTCAGTGGCTGGATGAGAGATGCAAGAGTCATATTGTCTGAAAAAAGGCCAAGAAAGCAAAAAATCTGCCGGGGTATGTACACTTTTGAGCACAACTGTGAGTACCTAGACATAGTAGTAATCACATTTTTATTTTTTTTTTGCCTATGGCAACCAAAGTTTATCTATTTTGTTTAAAAAAAAATGTAAGCTAAACCGTGATTGGCTGCCATAAACTACCAAAAAATCTGATTAATAATGCAGTTTCAAATTGACAGTTTATCTGTGTTGAATTATTCATGTCTTCAATGCCAGACAATACCTGACTAAAAAACAGATGAGGAGCAGAGAATAACCAATAAGTCTTAAGGGTGCTTTACAAGCTGCAACATCGCTAGCGATTGCTAGCGATGTCGCGAGCGATAGCATCCGCCCCCGTCGTTGGTGCGACATGTGGTGATCACTGCGAACAATATCGTTACGGCAGTGTCACACGCACATACCTGTTTAGCGACGTCGCTGTGTCCGCCGAACAATCCCTGCTTCAATGGGGAGGTGCGTTCGGCGTCACCGCAACGTCACTAGATGGCCATCCAATAGAAGAGGAGGGGAGCAGATGAGCGGCCGGAACATGCCGCCCACCTTCTCCCTTCCTCATTGCCAGTGGACTCAGGTAAGGAGATGTTCCTCGCTCCTGCGGCTTCATACACAGCGATGTGTGCTGCCGCAGGAACGAGGAACAACATCGTATCTCCTATTGGTGCGACATTATGAAAATGACCGACGCTACACAGATCACCGATTTACGACGCTTTTGCGATCGTTTATCGGCGCATCTAGGCTTTACACGTTGCGACGTCGTTAACGGCGCCGGATGTGCGTCACTTTCGATTTGACCCCAACAATTTTGCAGTAGCGATGGCGCAACGTGCAAAGTACCCCTAAGACTGCGTGCCCACTATCAGTATTGCTAGCATTTTGGATACATAAACAGATAAAACAGGCAGTTGACCAAAGCAGATTAATATCCCACCCCCTATATATTATATACTTGCACCGATTAGGGCCTTTCATGTGGCACTAAAAGGTGTTTAGCCTTGCTTAATAAGTAATTTTAAAAAAATGGAGTGGGATCCCCCTATTTTTGGTAACCAGACAAAGTAAAGCAGACAGCCGAGGGATGATATTATCAGGCTGTGAAGGTCCATGGTTATTAGGCCCTTCCCAGCCTAAAAATACCAGCCTACAGAAGTGCCGCATGACATTAGATACTCCAATTCTGGCACTTCACCTTGGTTCTTCTCGATTTCCATGTTGCATTGGCAATCGGTGTATAGGTTTATGGGGTTGATGCCAACTGTGAATTGACAACCTGTCAAAAATAGGGGAGCCCACTCAATTTTTTCAAATTATTTATTTATTATGTTAAAAAAGGTTTAAAATACCCCACGCCACATGAAAGGCACAAAAAGGTACAAGTGTATAAAATGTAGAGGTGTTGGTCAACTTCCTGTTTGTTCTGCTTCCTGTCTGTCAACCATCTTTATTGAGCCAAAAAGGCATGTGTCAAAAACATGGCAAAAACACATCTAAAAACGCATACAAAAACGCAAAAGAGCTGAGGTGAAAAATTGATGCTGAAATTCAGCTGTGTGAAAACCTGAACAAACACTGATTGTGTAAATATATCCTAGTCATGTAGTCTCATTTTGAACAGCTTAAAAATACATCTTGGATTACTCAAGTCTTTTGTGCTACCGAGATTCCCTTAGGGCAGAAAAACGCCAGTGCGTTTAGCCATGTTAGCACTGTGCTAATGCCATTTGGATACCATAGCATATTAATTAAAGAAAAAATTGCCAACAGCAACTTATAAGAGTTCACCTATTACAAGTGCATCTCAATAAATTAGAATATCATCAAAAAGTTAATGTATTTCAGTAATTCAATACAAAAAGGGAAACACATATATCCCGGTTGCTTGTGCACCTTTTTCTACCACACTTTTTCCATCCACTCAAATTTCCATTAATATGCTTGGATACAGCACTCTGTGAACAGCCAGCTTCTTTAGCAATGACCTTTTGTGGCTTACCCTCCTTGTGGAGTGTGTCAATGATTGCCTTCTGGACATCTGTCAAGTCAGCAGTCTTCCCCATGATTGTGTAGCCTACTGAACCAGACTAAGGGACCATTTTAAATGCTTAGGAAGCCTTTGCAGGTGTTTTGTGGTAATTATTCTAATTTTCTGAGATAATGACTTTGGGCTTTCATCAACATTAACAGAAATAAACACTTGAAATAGATCCCTCTGTGTGTAATGACTCTATATAATATCTAGGAATAGATCCCTCTGTGTGTAATGACTCTATATAATATATAGGAATAGATCCCTCTGTGTGTAATGACTCTATATAATATATAGGAATAGATCCCTCTGTGTGTAATACAGTTAGGTCCAGAAATATTTGGACAGTGACACAAGTTTTGTTATTTTAGCTGTTTACAAAAACATGTTCAGAAATACAATTATATATATAATATGGGCTGAAAGTGCACACTCCCAGCTGCAATATGAGAGTTTTCACATCCAAATCGGAGAAAGGGTTTAGGAATCATAGCTCTGTAATGCATAGCCTCCTCTTTTTCAAGGGACCAAAAGTAATTGGACAAGGCACTTTAAGGGCTGCAATTAACTCTGAAGGTGTCTCCCTCGTTAACCTGTAATCAATGAAGTAGTTAAAAGGTCTGGGGTTGATTACAGGTGTGTGGTTTTGCATTTGGAAGCTGTTGCTGTGACCAGACAACATGCGGTCTAAGGAACTCTCAATTGAGGTGAAGCAGAACATCCTGAGGCTGAAAAAAAAGAAAAAAATCCATCAGAGAGATAGCAGACATGCTTGGAGTAGCAAAATCAACAGTCGGGTACATTCTGAGAAATAAGGAATTGACTGGTGAGCTTGGGAACTCAAAAAGGCCTGGGCGTCCACGGATGACAACAGTGGTGGATGATCGCCGCATACTTTCTTTGGTGAAGAAGAACCCGTTCACAACATCAACTGAAGTCCAGAACACTCTCAGTGAAGTAGGTGTATCTGTCTCTAAGTCAACAGTAAAGAGAAGACTCCATGAAAGTAAATACAAAGGGTTCACATCTAGATGCAAACCATTCATCAATTCAAAAAATAGACAGGCCATTGTTAAATTTGCTGAAAAACACCTCATGAAGCCAGCTCAGTTCTGGAAAAGTATTCTATGGACAGATGAGACCAAGATCAACCTGTACCAGAATGATGGGAAGAAAAAAGTTTGGAGAAGAAAGGGAACGGCACATGATCCAAGGCACACCACATCCTCTGTAAAACATGGTGGAGGCAACATGATGGCATGGGCATGCATGGCTTTCAATGGCACTGGGTCACTTGTGTTTATTGATGACATAACAGCAGACAAGAGTAGCCGGATGAATTCTGAAGTGTACCGGGATATACTTTCAGCCCAGATTCAGCCAAATGCCGCAAAGTTGATCGGACGGCGCTTCATAGTACAGATGGACAATGACCCCAAGCATACAGCCAAAGCTACCCAGGAGTTCATGAGTACAAAAAAGTAGAACATTCTGCAATGGCCAAGTCAATCACCAGATCTTAACCCAATTGAGCATGCATTTCACTTGCTCAAATCCAGACTTAAGACGGAAAGACCCACAAACAAGCAAGACCTGAAGGCTGCGGCTGTAAAGGCCTGGCAAAGCATTAAGAAGGAGGAAACCCAGCGTTTGGTGATGTCCATGGGTTCAGACTTAAGGCAGTGATTGCCTCCAAAGGATTCGCAACAAAATATTGAAAATAAAAATATTTTGTTTGGGTTTGGTTTATTTGTCCAATTACTTTTGACCTCCTAAAATGTGGAGTGTTTGTAAAGAAATGTGACAATTCCTACAATTTCTATCAGATATTTTTGTTCAAACCTTCAAATTCAGGCTATGTGCGCACTAGAGCTTTTTACCTGCAGATTTACCCGCGGATTTGCCCCGGAAATTTCTTGAGAAATGTCTGCAATCTTTGTGCAGACATTTCCCATGAAATTCAATGAGAAAAAAAAATAGTTGTGCGCACTGTGCGGATTTTTCTCAAGAAAATTTCTTGAGAAAATTTTCTCGAGAAACTTTCTTGAGAAAATGTGAATGTCCATTAATTTCCGCAGGTACCTGCGGTATTCCGGGGGTATTCCGCAGGTAGCAATGATGTGCGGTATACCACCGGAATAGCCGCGAATTACCTGCGGGAATGCTCATCGCTGCCTGCGGTTTTGCAGGAAGCGATGTCATTATGCCAGGAAGAGGAGGCGGAGCAGAGTAAACACACGTCACACTCCCTGGACGCCGCACAGAAGCACTTCCGTGCGACCTCCAGGTGCCCGTGCAGTCTGTGTCCTGCTCCGGCCTCGCGGCTGCCTGCACTGCAGTGTCAGTGTCTGCCCGCAGTGTCAGCAGCCTGTCACGCGGCAGCGCAGGCAGACACTGACATCCTGCAGTGCTGGGAGCCGCGGGGATGACGATCGCTGCTGTCAGGAGGTGAGATCATTACCTGCTGTGACGATCTCCTGCCTCCTGACGTCACCGCAGTCACTGCTGTCTATGCCCGTCTCGCGAGCGGCCCGAGACTGTCACTAGCGGTGACGTCACGGGCTCTCGCGATACTTCTGACAACGCGGCGGGCATAGAAGTCAGTGACAGCGCTGACGTCAGCAGTACAGGAGATGATCACAGAAGGTAATGATCTCATCTATGCTCCTGATGGCAGCGCTCGTCATCCCCTGCAGTGACCTGAGCTGACCTATTGATGTTAGCTCAGGTCACTGCATTGCTCTCCCAGCCAATGGGGAACATTCTGTTCTTCATTGACTGGGACAGCGACTATGGTATGGATCGCCGTGCCCCCCCCTTATTGGATTACGCCGGACGTGGAATTGATTGTGCTCTTTTCAATAAATTGGTTAAAGAGGGAATGTTTTGGGGAGTGTTTTTTCAAATAAAACTTTTTTTGTTGTCTATTTTTTAATTATTACTGACTGGGTTGGTGATGTCGGGTATCTGATAGACGCCTGAGCTCACCAAACCCAGGGCTTGATGCCAGGTGACATTACACATCTGGCATCAACCCCATATATTACCCCGTTTGCCAACGCACCAGGGCGCGGGATGAGCTGGGGCAAAGCGCCAGGATTGGCACGTCTAATGGATGCGCCACTTCTGGGGCGGCTGCGGCCAGCTATTTTTAGGCTTGGGAGTGTCCAATAACAGTGGACCTCCCTAGTCTGAGAATATCAGACCGCAGCTGTCCGCTTTACCTTGGCTGGTGATCCAATATGGGGGGGACCGCACGTTTTTTGTTTTAAATTATTTATATAATTTAAAATAACAGCGTGGGGTGCCCACTGTTTTGGATTATCAGCCAAGGTGAAGCTGCCAGCGGTGGTCTGCAGGCTGCAGCCGTCTGCTTTACCCTAGCTGGCTACAAAAAATGGGGGGACCTCACGTCGTTTTTTTTTAATTATTTATTTATTTTATGGCTAAATACAAGGCTAAGCACCCTTTAGTGCCACATGAAAGTCACTAAAGGGTGCCAGCTTAGAAAATGCAGGGAGGTGGAACATTATATAGGTTTTTCTCATCTATCCCTCTATCTATCTATCTATCCATCCCTCTATCTATCTATCTATCCATCTATCCCTCTGTCTATCTATCCATCTATCCCTCTATCTATCTATCTATTCATCTATTCATCTATCCATCTTTCCCTCTATCCATTATCTGTCTATCGATTATCTTTATTATTTATTGCAGGGACAAACCTGCGGTAAATCCGCGGTAAATCCGCGGCAAATCCGCGGCAAAACCGCATGCGGATTTGGTGCGGAATTTTTCCACAGGTCCGGAAATCTTTCACTGGCAGAAGTTTCTCAAGAAATTTTCTTGAGAAACTTCACATTTCTACTGCGCACATAGCCTAAACGTTACAATCTGCACTTGAATTCTGTTGTAGAGATTTCATTTCAAATCCAATGTGGTGGCATGCAGAGCCCAACTCGCGAAAATTGTGTCACTGTCCAAATATTTCTGGACCTAACTGTAACTCGATATAATATATAGGAATAGATCCCTCTGTGTGTAATCACTCTATATAATATATAGGAATAGATCCCTCTGTGTGTAATGACTATATAATATATAGGAATAGATCCCTCTGTGTGTAATGACTCTATAATATCTAGGAATAGATCCCTCTGTGTGTAATGACTCTATATAATATATAGGAATAGATCCCTCTGTGTGTAATCACTCTATATAATATATAGGAATAGATCCCTCTGTGTGTAATGACTATATAATATATAGGAATAGATCACTCTGTGTGTAATCACTCTATATAATATATAGGAATAGATCCCTCTGTGTGTAATGACTATATAATATATAGGAATAGATCCCTCTGTGTGTAATGACTCTATAATATCTAGGAATAGATCCCTCTGTGTGTAATGACTCTATATAATATATAGGAATAGATCCCTCTGTGTGTAATGACTCTATATAATATATAGGAATAGATCCCTCTGTGTGTAATTACTCTATATAAATATATAGGAATAGATCCCTCTGTGTGTAATGACTCTATATAATATATAGGAATAGATCCCTCTGTGTGTAATGACTATAATATATAGGAATAATAATAATAATAATAATAATAATCTTTATTTCTATAGCGTCAACATATTCCGCAGCGCTTTACAATTCAGGAGGAACATATACATATCATATACATAAACATATACAGACAAGTAACAATTATAGAGGATACAATATTTAAAAGGAAAAATGGCAACCCTGCTCGTGAGAGCTTACAATCTACAATGAGATGGGGGGAGGGGCAAGGTACAAGTGTTTATTTAAAATGACAATCCAGCCATCTCACGGAAATGGGGGATAGATAGTGGTTTCCTGGACCAGTTGGCCAGAGCCTTGAGATGCATTTGGGTGCCATGGAGTTTGACGTGGGGTTATGTTCTGAGAAGTTGTAGAGGGATTAGGTGAAATTAGTTTGGCTAGGGAGTGTGATAGGCCACCCTAAAAAGATGCGTTTTTAGGGAGCGTCTGAAGCTGAGTAAGTTGTGATTTGTCCTAACTTCTTGGGGTAGAGCGTTCCAGAGGTTTGGTGCAGCTCGGAAGAAGTCTTGGATTCGGGAGTGGGAGGTTCGAATTAGTGTGGATATTAGTCGAAAGTCATTTGCAGAGCGTAGGGAGCGGGTGGGATGATAGACAGAGAGGAGGGTGGAGATGTAGGGGGGTGCCGCACTGTGGAGAGCTTTGTGGGTGAGAACAAGCAGTTTGAATTGGATCCTATGATATATGGGCAGCCAGTGCAATGACTGGCACAGAGCAGAGGCATCCGAGTAGCGGTTAGCCAGGTAGGTGACCCTGGCTGCTGCATTAAGGATGGACTGTAGAGGAGAGAGTCTAGTTAGGGGGAGACCAATTAATAGAGAGTTACAGTAGTCAAGGCGAGAGTGGATCAGGGCCACGGTGAGGGTTTTTGTCGTTTCCATTGTGAGAAAGGGGCGGATTCTAGCGATGTTCTTGAGGTGCAAGCGGCAGGAGCGGGCAAGAGATTGTATATGGGAGGTGAAGGAAAGATCAGTGTCAAGTATAACCCCCAGACAGCGGGCCTGCTGCCTAGGACTTATCGTTGTGCCACACACAGAAAGGGAGATGTCAGGGTTAGGAAGGTTGGGAGATGGAGGGAAAAGCAGAAGTTCAGTTTTGGAAAGGTTACGTTTCAGATAGAGAGCAGACATGACGTTGCAAGCTGCAGTCAGGCAGTCACTTGTGTTCTGTAGTACAGCGGGGGTGAGCTCAGGGGATGAGGTGTATAGCTGTGTGTCATCAGCATAAAGATGGTACTCAAAGCCAAATCTGCTGATGGTCTGTCCAATTGGGGCAGTGTAACTCTGTGTGTAATGACTCTATATAATATATAGGAATAGATCACTCTGTGTGTAATGACTCTATATAATATATAGGAATAGATCACTCTGTGTGTAATGACTCTATATAATATATAGGAATAGATCCCTCTATGTGTAAATGACTCTATATAATATATAGAAATAGATCCCGGGGTGTGTAATGACTCTATATAATATATAGGAATAGATCACTCTGTGTGTAATGACTCTATATAATATATAGGAATAGATCCCTCTGTGTGTAATGACTCTATATAATATATAGGAATAGATAAAGTGGATGAGAGCATTATGAGAAAAAAAACGCATTGGAATATGGAGAAAAAAAAATGTGCACTCACATGACATGGGATACCACATGAATTTCACTACTCCCACTTTTCTGAATGAGAACGGCACTGATTTTTTTTATACCCTGTTTGAGAGAACGAAAAATCGACCGCAAACAGCTGCTATGCCAAACAATTTCTTTTATTTAGACGATTTTCTCCATAGGTGCAGGTAAAAATGCGGGAGGTGGCTTGGATGCGAGTCCCTCCACAGGACGACGGCCGTTTCGTCTGTAAGTCAGACTTCTACGGGTCCACTCGTAGAAGTCTGACTTACAGACGAAACGGCCGTCGTCCTGTGGAGGGACTCGCATCCAAGCCACCTCCCGCATTTTTACCTGCACCTATGGAGAAAATCGTCTAAATAAAAGAAATTGTTTGGCATAGCAGCTGTTTGCGGTCGATTTTTCGTCTCCCTGCTGTTGGATCCCCTAGCTGTCTGCTACCGACCAGCACGCTGCGCCTGAAACCAGCGCCACATGATAACCATCAGCACGTGAGCCACTGAACCAAAAGGTAAATTGAGGGCAGGCAGTGCAGGACTTGTTCTCGTTTGCCTGTTTGAGAGAACCCTAATATGTGTTAATATAAACCTCATATTAAGCAGAATTTAGAGTTTGCTTAATATGTTTGAATCTGCTCATTAGAAATGAAAGGTAAACTGTGATTTTTGTTGGGTAAAGAAAAAATCTGATTAAAGGGAACCAGTCACCACATTTGGCCCCTGTAAGCTGCAACCACCACCAGTGGGCTGTTATATACGGCATTCTAACATCCTGTATAGAAGAGGCCAGGCCGCTGTGTAGAACGTAAAAATCACTTTATAATACTCACCTAAGGGGCGGTGCGGTGCAGACTGGTCAGATGGGTGGCTCCGTTCTCTGGGTGCGGTGCCTCCTCTTTTGGCCATCTTTGTCCTCCTTCTTTTGAAGCCTGAGTGTATGACAAGTCCTACCGTATGTCATGCACACGCACAGGCATTGAGATCCTGTGCAAGCACACCACAATACTTTGATCTGCTCTGCTCAGGGCAGATCAAAGAGCGCCTGTGCAGAACCTCAATGCCGGCGTGTGTGGATGACGTAGGATGAGTCATGCACCCAGGCTTCAGAAGAGGGAGGACAAAGATGGCCGAAAGAGGAGGCACCGCACCCGAAGAACGGAACCACCCATCTGACCAGTCTGCACTGCACCGCCCCTTAGGTGAGTATTATAAAGTGATTTTTACATTCTACACAGCGACCTGGCCTCTTATATACAGCGTTCTAACATGCTGTATACAAGAGCTCAGTGGTGGTGGCAGCTTATAGTCACCAAATCTGGGGACAGGTTCCCTTTAATATTGCAACAAAATATTGGGAAATAAAAGGAGACCCATAATCTAATAATTTGGTGGTAAATATTTAAAGAGCTATTCTGGGTCTGATATGGAATTGGACTGGTGACTGATGTCCGAGGGATGTGATTGGCAGGTATCACCACGATTGTGATGACCCATAAAAAAATTAACACTACATGCAAAATGGAGTAAAAAAAAATCTCATAAAACAATGGCTGCTTTTGTGTCCCTTCTCAAACATATTGTACAAAAGGAAAGATTATTCAATAAATTATATGTACCACAAAACGGAACCATTAAAAACACAAGTTGTCCTGCAAAAACAAGTTCTATATCGCTATATTGATTGGAAAAAAAGTTATGTCTCTAAGAATGGGGCTATATAGAAAAAAAACAACAAAAACATACTCTTAAAGAGTTAAGATAAGTTTATTTTAAGGTTAATTTTAATCAATAGAGCTTTGAATAATGATAATAATAATAATAATAATAATAATAATTTCCACAAATAGATGTAAATAAAAAAATTGTTCCTGTGCTGATACAATCTTATATATGTGCCCCTGCTGTATACTGTGTAATGCCTGTGTCTGACCATACAGGGACATGGTCTCATCATAACATAGCTCCTGGGCTGGTGGGGAAGTAATAATAATAATAATAAGAATAATATTTATTAATTTATATAGCACTGTTTTTCCTCCTGCGACCACGTCCAGGGAGGTTGGCTACAGTCCCATGGATCTTAAATTTCTGAATAATATGTGCATCTGTAGTCACAGGAACATCAAGCCGCTTAAAGATGGTCTTCTAACCTATACTTTTAACATGCTTGTCTATAATTTTCTTTCTAATCTCCTGAAACAACTCTTTCCTGATGCTTTGATTTAACATGTCCCTTTTGTAACATTATTTACAGGGGTGGCATCATTTTTGTCCAGGCTGTTTCAGGCTGAAAAGCAGCAATGTCAGACTTTTATTTGTTCATTTTCATAAATGTATTTTTTTTTTTTATTATTATTATTATTATTATTATTATTATTATTATTATATTATACTTTTTTTTCAGATTCAAGTTATTTCTGTGACCATTGTGGGCTTTTCTTTCATTAAATGGGGGGACCAACAATTTTTACCACCTGTGTATATAAGTTTATTTCAGTACAGGAATATTTTTTTTTAAACACATCCAATTGAGGAAATTATTATTATTCCAAGAGCTATTTATTTAAATGAACTTTGCTCTTGGGAAAACCCCTTTAATGATCATGCCTGAGCGGGGTATCTATATATATAATTGCCTTATTCTGCCTGTTTGTCTGTCTTGCTCCAAAACGACGTCATTACAGTGACAACCGTCGCCACAACGTGTGCGCTAAAGAGCCTGCGACCAACGGCTCAGCTAAGTGAAGAGCACGAACTACCACGTGACAGGACGATGCCCGATACCTTTTCCTGCACCCACACGGAGCCCCGACTCCCAGGTGACTGCTGCACTCCCGGGAGCCCACACCAGCAACCCAGCCCACACATACCCTTGCGTTGCTGGGATCATGCCGGGAGCAGACGTACGCTGGTAACCATGGTACACATCGGGTAACTAAGCAAAGCGCTTTGCATAGTTACCCGATTGTGTATCATGGTTACCAGCGTGACTCGGCTCCACCCCCCCCCGCACTCCGCCCTCCGCATGTATACACTGAACACACACACACAAACACACACACACGAATAGTCACCTGTCCCCAGCCATGCAGTCCCTGGCACTGATGTCCTCAGCGCCATGGCCCCGATCAGCTCCATCCCCCCCCGCACTCTGCCCTCTGCATGTATACACTGAACACACACCCCAGCACTACTGCACCTATCATCCCCGCACACACCCCGGCACTACCGCTCCCATCATCATCTCCGCACACATCCCGGTACTACTGCACTCATTATCATTCCCAGACACACCCCGGCAGTACCGCACCCATCATCATCACCGAACTCACCCCGGTACTACTGCACTCATCATCATTCCTGCACACACCCCGGCAGTACCGCACCCATCATCATCACTGCACACACCCCAGCACTACCGCACTCATCATCACCGCATACACCCCGGCACTACCGCACTCAACATCATCACCGTACACACAAGCACTACCGCACTCATCATCATCCCCGCACACACGCAAGCACTACCTGAGTGAAGTCTCCGGTGACAGCGTGGTTCACTTCAGTTGCTGTGTGGAGCTGACACAGAGCGGTCGTGTTCTACGGCGCTCACTGTCAGCTTCATGTAGCAGAGCTGAAAGCGTCGTGGGACCTCATGTGGATTACGTCGGACCTGGATGAGTGTTTGGGGATTAATAAAGTGGTAAATGAGGGGGGGGGGTTTGTCTTTTATTCCAAATAAAGAATTTTTTGTTGTGTGTGTTTATTTACTTTCACTTACAGGTTAATTATGGAAGGTATCTCGGTGAGACACCTGCCATGATTAACCTAGGACTGGCAGCTATAAGCTGCCATTTAACTCCTTATTACCCCGATTGCCACCGCACCAGGGCAATTTGGGATGAGCCGGGTAGAGTCCCGGGACTGTCGCATCAAATGGATGCGGCAATTCCGGGCGGCTGCTGGCTGATATTGTTGGGGTGGTGGGCTCCCCATCCTGACAATACCAGCCTTCAGCCGTGTGGCTTTATCTTGGCTGGTAACAAAATTGGGGGGGGGAACCGCAGTTTTTTTTTTTAATTATTTTTTTTTATTGTACCGCACGATATAGACCCACACACCGGCGGCTGTGATTGGTTGCAGTGAGACAGCTGTCACTCAGCGTGGGGGCGTGTCTGACTCCAACCAATAATAGGCACCGGTGGGCGGGGGAAGCAGGGAATATGAGATTGAATAATGAGCGGTTGGTATTTTCAAAAGCAGAGGAAGCCGCCAGAGCAGTGTGACAGCAATGCAGCGCCGCGCCGGTGATCGGTGAGTATGAGAGAGGAGGGAGAGAGGGGAGGAAAAGGGGGAGAGATGGAGGGGGAGGGGAGAGGATGCGAGAGACCAGGAGTGATTTTAAACAATTTCGATCATTCTGCAAGACATGCTGAACATGCGCAGTAGAACGTGACCGGATCCGTCAGCGGATTCCGCCGCTTAGTACATTGCAGCAGAATCCGCCCCCATAGACAATCATTAGACACCTTGGCGGATTCTAACGGAATCCGTCAAGGTGTGATATTTTAACGACCCAAAAAACGCTACATGCAGCGTTCCCTCTGCCCGACGCTGCATCAAATTAACGATGCAGCGTCGTCCAGCGAATGCAATGCAGACATTTGCATTACAGTGCGTCGTCAATACAAGTCTATGGAGAATAGCGCAGTGCGTTAACGGACTGCGCTATTCTCCATAGCGGCAGATTGCGCTGAACGCAAGTGTGAAAGCACCCGAACACACACACACACACTTGGATAGTCACCTGTCCCCAGCCATGGCCCCGCTTGGCTCCACCCCCTCCGCACTCCGCCCCCCACACACATTACCCCGCAGGATGGGGGCACATGTCAGGATGGTGGCTGCACTATGATGGGGGCACATACCAGCATCAGCATATTTTTACTTAACTTTACACTGTTCATGGCCTTCTTTCTTTACAAGCCATGCACATCATTAAACATTAGACTCATCTATTAAAACTGTTCCTTCTGTCATTTTAAAACCAATAAACAATTATAAGAATACTAAATTAACCCTAACCCATCCAGTCCATTCATTACCCTATTATTCAATCTGCTAACCTACATACACATTCTAGACTACCCCATACGTTAGAATCTTCTGGTTAATAAATGTTTATGAACACTCTGATATTTTTGTCCCTGAAGCAATGAGGTTGTTCGCTACTTAAATTATAGAACTAGTACATGAAGTTCTGCCTCGCCATTGTCTTCAGCAAGGAGTGAACATCTGACACATATAATTAATGATTGTATAATAAAGACATAAAGTCAATAGCCTCGTAGCATAAACCACGTCTGGTTAATAAGTAACTAGGAAATAAAGCACAAGTGTCCGGCATGAATGGCATACTTCTTGTCACTGCTTCACAGTAGAGTTGAGCCCATATCGGTATATTTCCCATGTGACTTATATGTGTTATTACTGGTGGGTAATGTCTTATATATGTAATTTTGGTATTATAATTAATTGGATGTACATGTATAAAAGAGTGACTAATAATATATTGGAAAATTATTTTAATGTATTTATTTTTTTATTTTTAATTTTTATTTTACCAACCATCAATAAATATACAGTATTTTCCAGGAAGGAGTATATCCCCCCCCAAGGAGTGATAGGGGGCTACAAATAAATTTATCAACATATATAGTGTTAAGCGGGGGTCACACATAGCGACAGCGACAACGACGTCGCTGTTACATCACCATTTCTGTGACGCAACAGCGACCTTGTAAGTCGCTGTTATGATCGCTGCTTAGCTGTCAGACACAGCAGACGCAGCAGCGATCATAACGACACGCGTCGCTGTGCTACATGTGCAGAGAGCAGGGAGCCGCGCACACTGCTTAGCGCTGGCTCCGTGCACTCCTAGCTACAGCACACATCGGGTTAATTACCCGATGCATACTGCAGCTACATGTGCACAGAGCAGGAGCTGGCACTGGCAGCGAGAGCGGCGGACGCTGGTAACGAAGGTAAATATCGGGTAACCAGGGAAAGGTCTTCCCTTAGTTACCCGATGTTTACCTTGGTTACAGCTTACCGCAGGCGGCCAGAAGCCGGCTCCTGCTCCCTGCTCACTTCATTTCGTCGCTCTCTCGCTGTCACACACAGCGATGTGTGCTTCACAGCGGGAGAGCGACGACCAAAAAATGAAGCTGGACATTCAGCAACAACCGGCGACCTCACAGCAGGGGCCAGCTCGTTGCTGGATGTCACACACAGCGACAGCGACGGGACGTCGCTGCTACGTCACAGAAAATGGTGACGTAGCAGCGATGTCATTGTCGTCGTCACTGTGTGTGACACCACCTTTACTATCTGGCCTTATGTAGACCTTCAACAGTGCAATAGGGCTGTGGTTACTTCTTTAGCTTCTAATGATGAGATGACTGCTCAATCTGTCTTAGTCTACATAGCAAAGCTGATAGTTCAGGGTGCATTTAGACTGGCCAACCACAGGTGTTAAAAGGAACCGGATTTTTTTCTTATAAGCTGCTGCCACCACCAGTGAGCCCATATATACAAAATTCCAGAATACTGTATATAAGTGCCCAGGCTGCTCTGTGTAACATAAAAAGACCTTTCTAATACTCACCTAGTGGGCGGTCCTGTCCAATGGCCGTCGCTGCTCTCAGTCCGGCACCTTCTCCATCTTGCCCGAACGATGTCCTCCTTCTTCTGGGGCTCCTAAGGATGATGTGATGATGATGCGAGAAGTCAGTGATATGACCAAGGACGTACCAGTAAGTCCTTGGTTGTAAAGGGGTGAAAAGTGTCCGTCTACAAAGCCGGAATGGCAGCACTTCAATGGCCAAGTATTTGTAAATACTGCCATTGAGGACCAGGGCTCATGGGTTTGTACTTTCTCTCCAATTTATGGGGGATTGAAAGCTGAAGGCTTTCATGGGACAGTGGGTGGATGCTTGGTGACACTGCTGGTGGTGGTGCTGTCACATCCTATCTTTGTGGGAAGCCAGGTGGCCCTGTTGTAGGGGAGCAGGAAGAAGAGCAAGACCACAGCAGAAGAAGGAGCAGTTTTTCAGGTGTGTACTGCACTGCATGTTGTGCTTTGCACTCAGATACCTCATCAAGCAGGTGGTTATCAGGTCAAGAACATTTATGCCTCTCTTCAGGCTCTGATGGCACAGCGTGCAAACCATCGATGTCTCGTCATGAGCACATTGCCTGAAGTAATTCCACTCTAGAGAGTTCCTTTGTGCTGGCTTTGGGGTGCTCAGTTCATCGGCATGGTGGGCTGTAGGAGCCGATGTACTGTCTCGGGGCTTAAAGCTGTACTTTTTCACCATGCACCTTCTTTTACTGTGCAACTGAGAAGTGTGGCCACCTCCTCTTCCTCTTCCATACTGCTCACGTCACTCGGATGGCCTCAACTCCATGTGGAGTCTAGGACATCATCATCCCTTGCACAATCTTCCCCCCACTACTCTCCCCTGTCCTCTTTGCTGGTCTGCAAAGGGATGATGATGTTTCGTCAGCATCATCAGAGATGTGCTGCAGTGGTCTACTGACCGTGTGCACTAGCCTTCCCATCAGTGCCCTCAATATCTTCCACTACTGAGGAAAGAACAGGTGGATGACCCACAGAACCCCAGCCAGCGGAGACATCATAAAGCAGAAGTGACTACTACATGACTTGGGGCTCAGACTGCTTGGTTGATTTGCAAGGGGTTGAGATGGAAGACAGATGCCCATGGACCGCAGGTGCAAAGTCTGCACTTTCAGCAGGGGACCAGGTGGAAGAGAAGGCAAATGAACTGGAAGCACTCTCAGCCATCCAATCTAAAATTGCCTCTACCTGTTCTGGACTCACCATTCGTACAGCAGAACTCGGGCCTACAAAATTAGGCAGAACATCCTTTAGCTTGGATGTGTAGCGCCCCACGGGGCAGACAGTTGACCTACTCGTTGCTGGGCTGTCAATGATCTGGTCAGACATTGTCACAGGCGGCCTAGCCCGGCTTCTTTGCCCCGAGGCGTACAGTAAATGGTGGGGAAGGGATGATGGGGGTAGTAGTAGGATGAATGTCATGATGCCACCTGTGGTATGCAGCCAGGGAATGGGCCACTGCTGCTGTCACTGTCTTCTGGGGTAGATGGTGGTAACAGCTAGAGATGGTATCGCTCCCCACTTGTGAAGCGGGCCCCAGGGAGGATGATGAGAGGAGTAGTGATGGCCGACGCCAAGGCACGGGGCAGCGGTGACGGTAATCAAGAGACAGAGTCTATGGCTGCAGTTCCAGGTTGTTTAGTCACTGTTTGTGCTGTGCTGCTCACCCGGATAATACCAGCCACTTGCTGTAATGGGCGCTATCAAACCCAAATCTTTTCAGAGGTCAGTCCGGTGTGGTGTTCGGTGGGTTCCCTCCTTTTAGCGCCTGTCATTGGATCCCCATGGCTTGAAGTTACTTGGGGACCCTGGTTTTCACAAGTAGTACTATTGTCCCTATTTGCAGGTGCTGCGGTTCCGCTATGGGGTCTCGTGCTGTCCAAGGCCCCGGATCTTCTCTGGCACTGTGCTTTCGGGCGCTGTGTGGCCAGGGAAACTTGAAACCTCCCCGGCCTGGCAGATTCTGGAAAACCAACGTGGAGTATGATCTTCCCTAAGGTGCAATTTGGGTACAATACTCTGTGGCGACTGAAGTCTCAGGGGTGCCACACATGCACCAGAGGAAGGTGTTTCAATTGTGTGCGTAGCAAGGACAGATTAACCACGTTGTCTCCCTGCTGCAGCTTAACCACCACTACTAGAAGCATCACAGCTGCATCCACATACACTATTTGATGCTCTCCTCATTCTTTGCCCCCCAAAAACTGCAGAGTATTAGGCTATGTGTGCATGCTTTATTTTGTGTCTCTCTCTCTCTCCCTCTCTCTCATTCTCCAGCAAATCAGTCCTCCGCTGATTTGCTTTAAGACTCCAGTTGTGACTGCAAATCACCGCTGATCGCACGGCTCACTTCAGACACTCGGGTGATTTGTTGTCACAGGTGGAGGACTCCAGCTGTGGCCACGGCTAACCTGAATGACGTCACCGCTAACCGCACGGCTCACTTCAGTTGATGCATGAAGCTCACAGTGCGCAGTCATGTTCTATGGCGCTCGCTGTGAGCGTCAGATGTAGCAGTGCTTGAAACGTCGTGGGACCTCGTGTGGATCATGTCAGACCTGCAGTGGTATTTTGCATTTAATAAAGAGGGTGATTTTTTGTCTTTTATTGCAAATAAAGGATTTTTTTGGTGTTTGTGTTTATTTACCTTTACTTACAGATTAGTGATGGGGGGTGTCTCATAGACATCTGCCATCAATAACCTAGGGCTTAGTAGCAGCTGTGGGCTGTTATTAACTCCTTATTACCTCGATTGCCACCGCACCAGGGCAATGGGAAGAGCCAGCTCCAACGCCAGAATTGGCGCATCTTATGAATGGCCACTTCTGTGGTGGCTGCGGGCTGTTATTGTTAGTCTGAAGGGGCCAAATAAAGGTCCTTCCCACTCTAATAATATTAGACCCCAGTTGTCTGCTGTACCTTGGCTGGTTTTAGAAAAATAGGGGGACCCCACGTCATTTTTTAAAATAAATAAATCAAATAATTTAAAAAAAAGTGTGGGATCCCCTCTATTTTCATAACTTGCCATTACAGCAGACAGCTGAGGGTTGCAGCCTGCAGTTACTGCTGTTCCTGTGCTGAATATGAAAAATGGGGGGACCCACATCATTTTTTTAACTAAAAAAACAGCTGGCCAAGCTAGCTATCCCTCTATCGAGCTATTCAGTTATTTATTTCTATCTATTCTGTTCTTTCTTATTATCTATTGTATATGATCTTTCTATCTATCTATCTATCTATCTATCTATCTATCTATCTATCTATCCCTCTATCTATCTATCTATCTATCTATCCCTCTATCTATCTATCTATCTATCTATCTATCTATCTGTCCTTTCTATTTTTTCTATCTATTCTCTATCTATCATCTATTCTAGCTATCTATCAATTATCATGTCTTATCATAGTTTGTTTCTCCTTTAAAAAATGCATTAACAAAAACGCGGCAAAAACACAGCATCATTACAAGTGGGGTTTTTTATATTTCCAGGCTCTCTGTGACAAGGTGCAGTTTTGGTTGCAATTTGGGTGCAGTTAAAACTGCAGGGTGCGCATATAGCCTTAAGGCCGCTTTACACGCTGCAATATCGTTAACAATATCGCTAGCATGCATTCCCGCCCCCATCGGTTGTGCGTCACGGGCAAATCGCTGCCCGTGGCGCCCAACATCGCTCGGAACCGTCACACGTACTTACCTGCCTAGCGACGTCGCTGTGACCGGCGTACCGCCTCCTTTCTAAGGGGACGGTACGTTCGTAGTCACAGCGACGTCACTAATTGGCCGCCCAATCGAAGCGGAGGGGCGGAGATGAGCGGGACGTAACATCCCGCCCACCTCCTTCCTTTCTCATTGCCGGTGGATGCAGATAAGGAGATGTTCGTCGTTCCTGCGGTGTCACACATAGCGATGTGTGCTGCTGCCGAAATGACGAACAACATCGATCGTACGTGCAGCAGCAACGATAATTGGGAATAGGGGGGCATGTCAATGATTAGCGATTTTGCACATGTTTGCGACAATTTTCCATCGCACGTAGGTGTCACACGTAATGACATCGTTAAAGCAGCCGGATGTGCGTCACGAATTCCGTGATCCCAACGACATCGCTTTAGCAATGTCGCTGCGTGTAAAGCGGCCTTTAGACGGTCTGTATACAGAGAGAGTGCCCAGCAGATTATTACACTGCCTGTTTTCAGAGTGCCTCCAGAGAGCCTGTTTGCAAAGGCTACCTCCTTCACCGCCATGTCTACTTCTTCCTCACCCTCCTCCACTTGGACCTCCACCTGTAGCTCAAGTTTATTTATTGATTTATTTTATACTATCTTATTTTAAGTAATTTCCCTATCCCCATTTTTTGCAGAGTAATTTTTTTGTTCTTACCTCCCCATTTTGCTTCCTTTTGCAGCCCCCTAGCCCTTACTAAGACCAAGTTGTATTACCGAACAGAACTTTTAACTACGGTTCTACAGAATGCAGCGAACCCAAACATCAATGGGTCTGCTCATCTCTACTCATTTTTATGTATCCTAGTAGTGATTTCTGAGTTAAATTCTATTTTATTTCATTTCTATGTAAGAATGGAGGAACTTTTTCACCCCAGGGGCCTCTAAACATCTGGATCTGACATATTTTTTTATGTTAACTTTATGTCTGTGTTTGGCCAACAGATTATTGATATTATTTTATACAATGTTCACCTTGGATTGCACAAGGTTGGTGTACAGTACTCCAGATTATGTGCTATAAAACAAGATACAATAATAACAGGGTAGGCATGGAGTAATAATAGATATTGAAATTGATGTTACGTTACCTTTGTAGCAGCTGCACCTTTTTTCCAAACTGCCAGTACATATAGCCATGTTGAAATCCCTCATTTTAATACAGGCCTGCACAACAAATGGCACGCGGGCCCCATGCCAGACTATTTGCTACAGCCTGCAGACCTGTCCTGCAGACGCAGCTCCCTTCTTCCTACTGTATAGTCCAGTGTATTTGCGTCTTTCAGACTAATACATTTGAACACTGCAGCGCCAGGACTGGGGCAGAGGAGCTCAGAGCTGAGGAGCTCCTGTCATCCCCGGCTCCGACGGACGTGCAGCAGCATGATGAGGTCAGTACATTGCTGACGTCATCATGCTGCTTCTGGTGCCGCAGGGGAATCTGATATGGCTGGCTGCAGCAAATTCTCCTTGGAGGATCTGAAGATTAAATGTGTAATTATCAGGAGGGGGGAGACAGAATTAGGGTTACTGACCAACCAGAGTATGGGGAAGGGAGGATTGTTAGAGAGGGCACAGTATAGAGAGGGGCAGAGGGACTTTATTCAGAGAGGCAGTGTGAGGGGAATATTATGAATAGGGGCAGTTTGGGGTGTGACAGTATGGAGAGGCTGAGTGTGGGAGGGACATTATGGAGCAGGGCTGTGTTTGGGGAGAGGTATATTATGGAGAGGCTCAGTGTGGGGGGAATATTATGGATAGAGTTATGTTATGGAGAGGGGCAATGTGGTGGATATTATAGAGAGGGGCAGTGTGAGGGATACTTTGTGTAGGAAGCACAGTGAGGGGCAATTTTGTATTCAGGGGTGTAGCATGTAAGATATTTTTATTTATGGGCAGTATTATGATACTTTTGTTTTCAAGGGCATCATGTCAGGATGGAAAAGGGATGGAAAAAACTCCAGTCAGAGAAGATGTCATCTATAATGTACTTGGATGTAAATGTTTATTTGTGATACTAATTCTCATCAGCACTGAGGTTTCTGTATGGTCTGCAGTCTAATGATTACTGATAACTCCAAGAATCTCCTTACCATTGTTAGGACATACTTGGAATTGTAGGTTTGAACAATACCTGTAAAGGCCCCGTCACACACGAGATCGCTAACGAGATCGTTGCTGAGTCACGGTTTCTGTGACGCAGTAACAATCCCGTTAGGGATCTCGTTATGTGTGACACCTACCAGCGATCAGGCCCCTGCTGTGAGATCGCTAGTCGTTGCCGAATGGTCCGGACCATATTCTTCAAAGGTGATGTCGTGCTGTGCAGGACGCATCGCTGTGTTTGACACTGGGTGACAGGGTCCCAGTGACTGCTGAGATCGTTATACAGGTCGCTACTGCGACCTGTATCGTTACTGCGTCGTTGGTAAGGTCTGACTGTTTGACATCTCACCAGCGACCTCCCAGCGACTTACCAGCGATCCTTATCAGGTAGAATCATTGTCGGGATCGCTGGTAAGTCATTGTGTGTGACTGGACCTTAAGGGGCTGACATGACATTACAATTGATCACTGTACTATTATGATTCTGTATCTATATACTGATAGTGGATCTAGTGGTGCAGTCCTGTACTGACGGTGGTATTGGCTCTGCATTCATGTACTGATGCTGGTTCTGGTGCGGCATTCTAGTACCGATGGTGGTTCTGATGCTGCATTCATGTACTGATGGTGGTTCAGGTGGTGTATACATGCACTGATGGGGGTTCTAGCGGTGCATTCACGTACTAACAGTTATTCTGGTGGTGCATTCATATAGTGACAGTGGTTATGACTCTGCATTCGTGTACTGACGGTGGTTCTGACTCTGCATTCATGTACTGATACTGGTTCTGGTCCTGCATTCTGGAACTGATGGTGGTTCTTATGCTGCATTCATGTACTGACGGAGGTTTTGGTGGCGCATCCATGTACTGGTGGTGGTACTGGTGCTTCATTTATGTACTGACAGTGGTTCTGGTGGTGCACTCATATAGTGACGTGGTTAGCACTCTGCATTTGTGTACTCACAGTGGTTTTGGTGCTGCATTCATGTACTGATGGAGGTTCTGGTGCCGCATTATGGTACTGATGGTGCTACAGGTGCTGCATTATTTACTGATGGTGGTTCTAGCGGTGTAGTCATATAGTGATGGTGGTTATGACTACGTTCGTGTACTGACAGTGATTCTGATGCTGCATTAGTTTACTGACAGTGGTACTGGTGCTGTATTCATGTACTGATGGTGTTTTTGGTGCTGCATTTATGTAATGATGCTGTTCTGGTGATGTATTCTGATGCTAATGGTGGTTTTGGTGCTGCATTCTGGTACTGATAGTGGTTCTGATGCTGCATTCATCTACTGACCGTGGTTCTGGCATCACACTGATGAATTGATGGTGGTTCTAATGCTGCATTCATGTGCTCATGGTGCTACTGGCACTGCATTCATAAACTGACAGGGGTACTGTTCTGCATTCTGGCACTGATCATGGTTCTGATATTGCATTCATGTACTGACAATTGTTCTGGTGCTGCATTCTGGTGCTGACGGTGGTTCTAATGCTGCATTTATGTACTGATGGTGCTTCTTGCACTGCATTCATGTACTGATGCTGGTCCTGATGCTGCATTTGTGTACTGATAATGGTCCTGGTGCCACAGTAATGTACTGATGGTGATTCTGATCTTGAAGACATGTAGCAATCCATAACGTGCCTCATGGCTTTGTTAAAACATATTCCCATCTGGAATCCATTTGAAAAAGCTAAGAAAAAAGCACCAAAATGCACATATGCCCTGCAACAATTTGTTGTACTCATTTTCAGCTTCTTTTACCTGTGTCAGGCATCCAAAGTTGCAAAGCAGTTAAAAGAAGTGAGTAGTCCATCCTTCAGATGGCTTGAAATTCACTCATTAATAATACATGTTGTGCCGTATTCACCAAAGTCTTTTTGCCAGTATTCTTGTGCAGAAAGCTTTAAACAGTCACAAAATGTTGGCGCAACTCGAGGCGATACTAAAATTTTGAGACTTTTTTGAGACAGCTACAAAGAAAGTAGGCAGAGTCGAGGCAGCAAAGTGGCGACCCAGGCTCGTCAAAGTCATGATCGAAGCGATGTTCCCTACTCTACAAATCTTAGGATTTGTGGCGAGGTGCACACAGCGGTTCATGCCATTTGTCCGACGCTTCTTATTCATGAATCAGGAGCATCTGACTCCAGCACAACTCTTCATCAAGATCGGCCTTGATGAATCAGGGCCATCATTTGTAAAAAATACACCGGCGTCAAAGCACTTGATGCCAGAATAGGGCAGTGCATGTCTATTTTGCTATTTTCAGCCCACCCAAGTTAGCCGGACTCAGTGTCATGGATGTATCATGACTGGCTAACAATCCAGTGGCAGCAAGTGTTAGAAAATCCCAGGGATTGGCAGCATGTGTTGTTATCTGACAGTCCCTGCTTCTGCGGAAGCAGACTCTATGACCCTGGGAAACTGTCAGTTTTTCCTTTCAGTTGCTAGCCTCTGACTTCCTTTATAAATCTCACCCAGTGGGAATTTGGGTGCAGTTTATAGTTTGTTCCTTGCTGAGCTCTGCAAAGGTTGTCTTCTGTTGCTAAAGGCTTCTGTGGTTGCTGCAGCTCAGATAAGTGTTGTATTTCCTATCTACCAGGGCTCTGGTGATTGATGTTGTGTTTCCCCTTTATTGTTCCCTTCTATCTTCCTTTAGTGATAGTGGTGTTGATGAAGAGCTCATACTTTCCATCCTTATGTTGGGCACAGATCAAGGCTTTGCCTACGGTCAGGTATCCAACTCGGCAACAGGTGCTTAACCTGTATGGGGCTGGTGAGGGGAGTGAGGGTGAACTGCCATTTATTGTCAGGGGTCACCACTTACCCCCTTTTTCTAGCGATAGGGTATTCCTTCCCCCTTCCCTTTGTGTTGTCCTATACATCCGGTATAGCTTCTATCCCAGCCATGATACTCAGGCACTCTACCCAAAACATCACAGAACGGAGCAGAGATTTTCTGTTCTATGGACGCAAGGTGAATTTTATTCCCTGCTGATTGTCGCAACCTATTGAGTAATGCACCTTGTATAACCTACCAAACAGAGTAGAACGATGGAAGCCGAGCTTTGGTGTGCCACTGTATATCTCCCCCTATGTGCAGGTAAGAGAATATTTCAATCAGACTGGAATTGATTTGCTGTGTGAATGAAAATATATGGAAATAATTTGCTTATAATTTCTAATGCAAAGTGAGCTCACACACCCAATCAAGTGGGAACAAGGTACGACATGCAACGTGAATCACTCTTTTTTGTTTTGAGCCAGATGGAAGCTTAGACTTTACTTAATGTATGTGCAAGTGAACAAGTGATTTCCATCGTTCCCATTCAATGTACAAAATACATCACCAAACTTTCCTCTGGCAGAATAAGCAGGAAATTCCAGCTACAGAGCAGTATAATTTCAGAGTACAGTAAAACAGACAAGCCTCAGCATCCCTGGAACATGGAATGCATGGGACTTGTGTTATCTCACATATCTACAGTGATTGCTCAGCCACTTATGTTTGGAAAGGTGCAATCACTTCTTGCTCCGTGTCAGTCCTCAAAGTCTAGTTGCATAAAACAAATTTGGCTTTATTTTCTATAAGAAAGGACCCGAAGCTTCAATAAATGTGCCAAATTTAGATCTTTCCTACTTACAAAGCCTCCATGTTCACTAAAGGGGTTGTCTTTTTTCGAAAAGGCTTTTTCATGTACTGTAATTGAAAATTTTGAGTTAAAGGGAACCTGTCATGTCATTTTTCGATATTAAACTGCCCCAATATGTTTTAAATGAGGCAATATGCACCGCTAATATGGTTTTAAAAATAAAAAATTCCATGTATTTATCTTAAAAAAATGACTTTATATGCTTAGGTGAATGCAGTACATACCTTAGGTTTCAGTCATAGGGGCGGAGCTTTTGCTGTGTTCAGTCACTGTCACTCAAGTTCAAGCAAGATTCTTCCCCTTTACAGAGCTCTGCCCATTATGGTCACATGGGTGTGACATCACCACAGGTTCTGCACCACCACTTTTCTTATGCTGATTTCCAGACCTGTGGTGATGTCACCACCACATGACTGTAATGGGCGTAGTTCAGCAAAGTGAAAGTGGTAGTGGGGCGGGACTAAGTTCAAAATCCCTCTGCCGACAAGCTTTTTGGAGATGAAAATTTAATTTTCCTGCAGGACTTAGCACCTGTCCACACTGCCAAAAGCACCAACACATGTTTAATAACCACCAGCAAACTCACCTGACCTAAACCCCATAGAGAATCTATGGGGTATTGTCAAGAGCAAGGTGAGGTACACCAGACCCAACAATGCAGACGAGATGAAGGCTGTTATCAAAGCAACCTGGGCTTCCATAACACCTCAGCAGTGCCACAGGCTGATCACCTCCATGCCACGCCGCATTGATGCAGTAAGTCATGCAAATGGAGCCCCGACCAAGTATTGAGCCATTTACTGTACAGACTTTTCAGTAGGTACCAACATTTCTGAGATTTAAATCATTTTTTCAGTTGGTCTTATATAATATTCTAATTTTCTGAGATAATGACTTTTGGGTTTTCATTGGCTGTAAGCCATAATCATCAACGCTAACAGAAATAAACACGTGATATAGATCCCTCTGTGTGTAATGACTATATATAATATAAGAATAGATCCCGCTGTGTGTAATGACTCTATATAATATATAGGAATAGATCACTGTGTTTAATGACTCTATATAATATATTATAAACATGTGAAATAGATCCTTCTGTGTGTAATGACTCTATATAATATACAGTATGAATTTACCTTTTTGTATTGAATTACTGAAATAAATTAACTTTTTGATGATATTCTAATTTATTGAGTTGCACTTGTAGAATCGTGTCTGAACTTGAGTGACAGTGACTGAACCAGCAAAAGCGTCGCCCCTGTGACTGAAACCTAAGATATGTACTGCTTTGACTTAAGAATATAAAATCTTTTTTTAACCCCTTCACAGCCGAGGACCTACTGGTACATCTTAAATCATGAAAGGGTAATCACCGACAGCAGCTGCGGTGAGCCGGCGGTGATCCCTGCACATGTCTGCTGATTTGAACAGCAGACATGTGTGGCTATCAGGTACAAGTGGATGTACGATCTACTCGTGCCTGTAACCCCTTAGATCGCGCTGTCACATTTTGATTTAAATGGCTGCGGCGACCCATCGAAGACCCCATTATGCGGTCACGGAAAGGCGATGGTTGACATGGTAGTAACGGGTCATGTGATGACTCCTGTCACTATCATGACATAGTTCCTGTTACATCTGACAGAGCGCCAGATCATACAGGAATGCTGTAGCAGAGCTGGGAAGCTCTGATCACCAGAATTGAATCAGCAATCAGACTGCTGATCTATGTCTGATCTATCAAAATATAAAATCAGAAAAAAATTCCAAACAACAAAATTACGTTTTTTTGATCATCGCAAATTTTGCACAAAATTCAATAACCGGCGATCAAAACGTAGCATCTGTGCAAAAATGGTACCATTAAAATTTCAGCTGCAGACGCACAAAATAAGCCATCACTGAGCCATAGATCCCGAAAAATTAAAACGCTACGGGTTGCGGAAAATGGCGCAAAAACGTGCCACTTTTTTTGGACAAACTTCTGAATTTTGTTAAGCCCTTAGATACAAGTAAACTTATACATGTTTGGTGTCTACAAACTCGCACTGACCTGAGGCATCATAACAACAAATCAGCTTTACCATATAGTGAGCACGGTAAATAAAATATCCCCAAAACAATCGTGCAATCTCACTTTTTGTGCACTTTTGCTGCACTTGGAATTTTTTTGCCGTTTTCCAGTACACTATATGGCAAAACTCATGGTTTTATTTAAATGTAAAATTTGTCGCGCAAAAAACAAGCCCTCATATGAAAAAAATTGACGGAAAAATAAAAAAGGTTACATGTCTCGGAAGAAGGGGAGCGATATATGAAAAAGAAAAATGGAAAATCACCTTGAGGTGAAGGGGTTAAGATAAGTACATGGAATGTTTTGTTTTTAAAACCATGTTAGTGATGCACATTGCATCATTTAAAACACATTGGGGGCGGTTTAATGTAAAAAAAAAAACCCGTGATGATAGGTTAAAGGGGTTGGATCACCTAGGCCAAGATGGAGAGGGATAGAAAAAAGTGACGCTTGTTCTGGAGGACCTATGTTGTCCGGCATGGCACAAACAACTGAAAGATTTGAATGTGCGATGTGTATTGTTTGATTTTCCGATTTTCCCCTACTTGGGATCTCTGCAGAGAGACATGTTGCAAACTCATAATGAAGAAACATTTTATTTCTAAGGGTTTGTCAATATGTAAAACCTCTTTAACCCCTTCACAATGTGTGACGTATAAGATGCGGGTGTATTTGTGTAACACAGCCAGCATCCTCCTCCAGCAGCATTGCCTGGAGCAAGCTCCGATCGCTCCTGTTTAACTTTACCACTGTCAACCCATCGCACCCACATTGACATGATATTAGGGGGCAAGTAGTCTGCCAATGTGTCATGACACAGACATAGGGAAAGCCCGGTGTGAGGTAAAACACACAGCAGACAGCGGTTTTACCAAGGCAAACAAGGGGTACACAGGAGACACAATAACAACGGTGGGCCCTGATGCTAGTGCTAGAGAAGGTAGACACCTCCTTCACTTACCTGCTGCTGCTCTCCGCACTCGTAGCCAATCGCAATACAGGTTCCTCAGCTGTCGCCAAGCAGGAACCTGAAACCTTGAGGGACCCTGCTGTTTGCCCTGGCTAGTGAGTGGACAGGTAATGGACACTAGCCCCACCATGCACCACTGCACTAAAACAGCTCACCAAGTGAATGTAAGACAGACAGGCAGGAAAATAACAACAGAGTAACTGCAACAACTAGGCTACAGTCAGGCACCAGTACTGCAGCCTAGACCGCAACCAACAGCAAGGACTCCATCAGCTCCTTCCACCTCCAGGCCAAGAATCCAAATAGCAAAGAGAATAACTGGCATCACCTGCTGGAAGCAGAGGGTATATAAAGTGATTGGGAGAGGTCCAAAACCGGAAACACCTGACCAGGAGTCAGAAGCTGCTGGCAAGGAAAACTGATATTAACCCTTGCCACACCCAAAGAAAGAAAACACGTTTAATATGTAGAGTCTCAGATGACAATGAGAGACTATAGTCCTGATACTGTCCCTAATCTCAGAATATGGAGAGACGGCCGTGACACAATGGCTTTCATCTGAAAACTCCAGTCACCACCATCTAAGTAGTAGTCCTTTGAAGCCTAGCTAAAGGCTGGCCTTCATTTGGAGATCATCATTATCACTATATGCTGCAACATTATAGTATTGCAGTACTGAGAACAAGCCATCAAACAAATGTAGATTCAAGGCCCTTAGGGGGAATGAAAAAATAATTGGAAAAAAAACTTCAAAATTGTTAAAGAATAAAAAGTATAAAATGTTGATTAAGCTGTTTTAAAGTCAGATAAAAAACCTGTAAAAGTCTGACCTATTAAAATATAAAATTAAATACACAATAAATAAAAAATCAAATTGACAATTTCCATTTTTTTTGGTCCCAACTCATCCCTCTATAAGAGAAATCAAATGAGACAGCAAAACTTGTATGTACCCCAAAATAATGTCAATAAAACTTACAGAACACTCAGCAAAAACATTGATGCCGCTGTCCTGAAGTTCTCAAAAGTATTTTATTTATTTATTACTGTATATTGAAAATTATTGCTTAGAAACTCGGCATGGACGTACTGTATTCTGGCAGCCACATTCCAGCTAGGACACACACCCAGGTATTTGTTTGACCTATAAATCACTTATTGTTGAGAAGTGTCAGGTGATATTCCATTACTTCTTACCTGTCTTACTGGTTTGTACCCAAGATGGAAAATATATCCTTATTTTTAGTCTGATTAATTTATTCATTCCCTTCAGTGATGCACGCTAAGTTGGAGCCATGTTATGATACATCGTAGATATTACAATACGAGACATTTCTAATATAAGCGTTATCGCTATCCGACCATGAAAGAGAAGACGGGTGTACAATATCTGTACAGTTTATTGAGTATTTTATGTCTTTCTTTGTCAGCTGTGAGATCCTCTAACTATCCAGATTCACCATCATATGGCTGCTGCATTCCCTGCCTCTGCTTTTATAGAGGCTATAATGAGAGATAGGGGAATAGTCAAATATTCAGATTCGGATTCTCCGTGCCTTATAATTTCTATTATTCGTGTATTCACACCAAACAATGAGCCTAATGCAAGTCAACTGGAAACTCAAATTATTTTCTGGAGGAGCTTGGAGTAGGTCTAGGAGGGCTGTAAAAAAAATGCTGCAATGGATGGAAAAGTGATGAAACTGAATGGGGACAGCATGGGGAAGATGCCTGGATGCATTTCTAACTCACAGTTGGTATCTGGGAATAATGACGAGGATTAAAGCAGGAGAAATATACTCACTGAGTTTCCCACAGCTGTTGCACTGCTTCTAGGTCCTGGCTGCGAAC
Organism: Anomaloglossus baeobatrachus; assembly: GCF_048569485.1. Taxonomy (NCBI): domain Eukaryota; kingdom Metazoa; phylum Chordata; class Amphibia; order Anura; family Aromobatidae; genus Anomaloglossus; species Anomaloglossus baeobatrachus. Next base: position 59,680,485 of record NC_134353.1, read on the forward strand.
TCAATGCTGGATTACCGAATTAGGTGTGTTGCTCACATACAGTATTTGGTTGCAGATATTTCTGCATACTCAATGTTTGCACATTGCCTAATCCGATTATCCAGCATTGAGTTTAATGATTTGAGATCACTCAGGCCTGTTCACCTGAGGTCACAGCTGGGGTACCACGGGAACCCTAGCTGTGGCCTCAGATGAAGTCATTGAACTCAATGCCGGATTACCGAAATAGGTGTGTTGCGCACATAGAGTATTTGGTTGCAGATAATTCTGCATACTCAATGTGCGCACATTGGCTAATCTTGTAATCTGGCATTGAGTTCAATGAATTTACGTGATTTGAGATCACCGAGTTCAATGAGTTTCCTCAGGTCAGTTCACCTGAGGTCACAGCTAAGCTACCAGGGGAACCCCAGTTGTGACATCAGGTGAAGTTATTGAACTCAATGCCAGATTACCGGTTTAGGCATGTTCCGCAAATTGAGTATTTGGTTGCAGCATTTTTTCCCAAATATGCATCTCCTGTCAAAAACGTCTTACTATTCTGCATGCGTGTTGATGCAGTTTCAGTTCCTTTTTTTGCAGGAGCAGCAGATTTGGGGCAGAAATGTCTGCAACCAAATACTCAATGTGCATACATTGTTTAATCCGGTAATCTGGCATTGACTTCTATGACTTCAATGGGTTCAATGAGTTTACCTCAGGTCAGTTCACGTGAGGTGACAGCTGTGTTACTTTGGGAACCTCAGCTGTGATGACAGGTGAACTCATTGACATCACCGCTCTCACAGCTGCAGTTCCGTCAGTGTGTCCCTGACGCTGCAGAGATAGGTTACATTTTCTAATGTATAAGCCACAAAATGATCGGCACTTCACAACATCTTGCATGGTGCTCGTGGAATAGATAACCCAAAATCAAAGGAAATCCCAGCATTCACTAGATTTATGTTTATGCGGTCTAAGGAATATCAGGAATGTGAATAAAGGGCAAACATAAAACTAATGAGTGCCAGGATTTTCTTACGTTGTCTAATGTAACCGTGCACTGCGACCTCAGATATAGCAGACCTGGGATCGTGGTGGGACCTTGTGTGGATTACATCGGACCTGCAGTCGTGTTTTTTTGTTGGCTATTTTTAAATATAAAATGAAAAAAGGATTTTTCTGATTAGTAATGGGGGTGTTTCAAACACCCCTCCCCATTACTAACCTCGAGCTTGATGACAGCTGTTATTTGTTGACAATTCACAGCTGTCATTAAGTCATTACCCCGATTGCCACCACACCAGGGTAATTTGGATGAGCCGGGTAAAGCTCTGGAATTGGAGCACCTAAAAGATGCGCCAATTTTGAGGCGGTTGCAGGGTGCTATTTTTAGGCTGTGTGGGGCCCAATAACCATAGGCCTCCCAAGCCTTAGAATACCAGCCCTGAGTTGTCCGCTTTATCTTGGCTGGGTACCAAAATTGGGGAGTACCTCACAACTATACTTATTTAAATAATTTTAAAAAAATGTATGGGGTCCCTTGTATTTGGATACACAGCCAAGATAGTGCAAACAGCTGAGTGCTGCAGCCTGTAGCTATCTGCTTTATCTTCTCTGAGTGTCAAAATACCCTGTTCCATTTTTTCCAATTATTTATTTACTTTTACACTCCACTTTGGGGACCCAGACAGTTAGTGTGAGGGTAACTAATCACAGACATCAGCACAGAAGGTGGGCAGGGGATGCAGTGCATATTCATGAACTTTAATGATCGGACCACGAAGCAGTGTAACAGGTGTGGGAAAACTCAGCAAATATAATTCTCCTCCTTTAATGACTGTTCTGTCCCCATTTAAAGGTGATTGAAGGCGCGTAGTTGTGGGATGGCATGAGAATCTTACCTTCGTTTTTCCTATAGGTGAGGCAGACATGACCAGAGCGCTCCAGAGTTAAACATGCACATGCTGAGATGAAACAATGGTGGTTTATTTTCTCCAAAGGTTAAGGACATGAAAGAGTACAGCGGTCCAAGTACCTGGCATTGTGGTTCTCTTGTGATGCTTGTCTCTGGAGCCACTAAGGTCAGAAGACTTTGCTTCCAGCAGCTCAAATAAGGGGTGTTATTCTCACACTCTCTGGCTGGAACTGAATATGCCAGGAAGTGATATAAGAGGAGCAGCAGACACTCCCATGGGCTGTACAAAAGAAACAGAGGAGCCGAAAGGTCTGACCAGTAGATGGCAGCAGAGACAAGCATGAAAAACATTAAATAACAGTTTTAACTAAAACAAGTAGAAACAGCACAATGACCGCATTTCATTTTTTTTCTCACCGTGCCTCCCAATCACAGTAATGTCATCAGGAAAGATGGCTAAGGCAAACCCAGCATGTTTAGTGGCTGAAAATCAGGCACCAAATATGCGGGGAGGCGATTCGAAAGAAAAATACTGGACGAGTAACGAATATCGCACCTTACTATTCATAGTAACAAATAGTGCTGAGTATTTTAGCTCGTCACTAGCTATAACAGTCCCTCCTGATTAACTGTGCCATACAATGATGTGATAGCTGCAATGTCATGGGATCCTTCTCTGTTGGATGCCATCTTCTGCAATTTGTAAAATGGCAGTGGTCATGATTTGCCTGAAACGAATTACAAATTGTTTAAATTTGTTAGGCTCTTGCAAATTCCTAAAAAAATGTCACAAATTCCTTTTGCATTAAAATGATGTATTCCATTTTATTGAGAAGCCATGGTTAACTTGGGAGTCAAAATAAAACTGATTGTCACTGGTACCAGGGCCATTAATTTATTCACTATGTTTTCACAACTGCAAATTACTAAGGACTCCCTCCACTGTACATTCTTAACACCTTAGTCAGTAACAACCACTGCTGTATATTACAGGAATGTGCTGCAGAAATGGCCTACTTCTCTATGACGTCACTTCCTGTTCTGCAGCTATTGACTGAAGCTGCACCTCAGAGACTTCCTGCTCTGCAGCTATTGGCTGAAGCTGCACCCCACCGACTTCTTGCTCTGCAGTTATTGGCTGAAGCTGCACCTCACTGACTTCTTGCTCTGCAGTTATTGGCTGACGCTGCACCTCACTGACTTCTTGCTCTGCAACCATTGGCTGAAGCTGCACCTCACAGACTTCCTGCTCTGCAGCAATTGGCTGAAGCTGCACCCCACCGACTTTCTCCTCTGCAGTTATTGGCTGAAGCTGCACCCCACCGACTTTCTGCTCTGCAGTTATTGGCTGAAGCTGCACCCCACCGACTTCCTGCTCTGCAGTTACTGGCTGAAGCTGCACCCCACCGACTTTCTGCTCTGCAGTTATTGGCTGAAGCTGCACCCCACCGACTTTCTGCTCTGCAGTTATTGGCTGAAGCTGCACATCACAGACTTTCTGCTCTGCAGCTATTGGCTGAAGCTGCACCCCACCGATTTCTTGCTCTGCAGCAATTGGCTTAAACTACATCTCACACACTTCTTAGCTGCCCACCTCATACGAATACAATACCAGTAGAGCTAATGCAAACCTGGACAGGTTAATAATATTTGGCCTTCGGATGACAGCGTTGATAACTGTCGCGGGCGGGGAGGGCGCTGCGCTCACCCACTGCTCGGGTCCGGCTGCTGCTCGCTCGGTTGGTGGCTCGAGCGGTGGGCCGGATCCCGGGGACTCGAGCGGCGCTCCTCGCCCGTGAGTGAAAGGGGTGGTTTGGTGTAGGGATATGTCCGTGACGCCACCCACGGTTTGTGGTGAGGTTGGGACACCACTGCTGCTCTGTACGGGGATCCCGGGAGCGTTGACAGGGAGCAGCTGAGATGTTTTCTCCCCTCCGTGGGTAGGGGGGTTTTTGGTGGTCCCGGGGCCCGGTGGTGGAGGTCAGAAGGTGGGATGTGGGGCCTGGCCGGGTGCAGGGTCGCGGGGCAGCGCGGTGCCAGACGGCACGGTGGTACTTGCTCAGCCAGTAACGCACAAGGAGTCTCTTGTAAAACAAACGGCTGGATGGATGAGTCCCACAGACGGCTGCGGCGGTCACTCCTGGTAGGTTAGCGGTAACTGTCTCTCCCTGCACCGGTGTTTTGTTCTCGGCCCCAATGGCTTCCCACTTATAGCCCGCTCCCCAGCGGTATGTTGGCTAGGGGGAGCCCTTCCTTTGCCCGCAGGCTCTGGCCCTGGGAGCTCTAGCTCTGGCGGTAGCTTTATCTCCCTCACGGTTTGGACGGTTGCCTTCGGTCGGGTCTTTAATGCTGAGAAACCCCGGAGGTTCCCGTCGCTGACGGATTTGACCGGTTTTATGGCGACTCCTAGCCTGGTCGGGGTCTGTAGGCCCTGCCGGATGGTGCTGACCTCTCTTCGCTCCCTGATCCAGTACCGGCGGGCCACCGCCCGTCCCCGGTCCTTACGGTTGTAAGTCGATCGGCCTCTCCTGCAGACGGTCACCACTGTCTGCCAACCTTGCTGTCAGGTGCCCGGGCCACGTACCCGGACACGGCCAGTCAGTTCCTCCACTACTACTTCCTCACTCTACAACTCCTCAAACTGTTCTGCTTTACTTTTCCCGCCTCCAGGACTGTGAACTCCTCAGTGGGTGGAGCCAACCACCTGGCTCCTCTCCACCTGGTGTGGACATCAGTCCCTGGAGGGAGGCAACAAGGATTTGTGTTAGACTTCGGTGTTCCTAACCGGGGTGTAGGGTGTGTTGTTGCAGTACCTGTGACGTCCTGGCTTGTCCAGGGCGCCACATAACCACCTCTTATTTGACGGCTCCCCTGCTTTGATTAGCCAGCCTGTTGAAAAGTCAATTATGCAGCACAACCCACATTTCACATCCCTTCAGACCGGCTAATCAATAGACAAGCTGCAGATTTCGGGAAGGAGATTCTCAGGGCTCCCATCTGATTACCAACCTGGCTCCTATAAATCAATTGCCACTATTTCTAAATACCTGTAAGAATGACAGCTGTAGCTTTTTGCTCTCTTTCACCTTATTTTTCCTGCATTTCAACTAGAAAGTAATTAGATGAAAGGGAGAAAAGAACCCCCAGCAGTAGATCCCCATAGTGCCGTAAGTGGGGTACATGTGGGTGCTATTCCCCCATTTGAGCGAGGTCGTAATTTGTATGTCGGTGGTGTCTTTCTATGGATGGTAACTTGGGTGTAATTCACGGTTCGTTGTTCATTAACACATATTTGTTTTTGTGATTGTTAGAGTGTTTGAACAGTAATGTACCTCGTGTTTTGTACGCAAGGGTAATTATCACTGTTCCTGTTCCTTTCACTGAGTTTTATATAAACAAACATAAATTAATTAAAAATTATGAATGTGTATGCGCAAGTCAAATATTTTTTTAATTAAGTCACACTGCAAAGTTGTGTGGCCTGGGGCAGACTAACCATGAGACAACACTCTTCCCCCACTCCACAGGGCAGTATTTTGGCAGATTTCTCATATTTCCAATCCAATGGACTGAACAGAAGATACCAATACTCTCTAATTAAGTTGGGCCCGCGACAAAATACTGAGGTATCACAAGAGTGGAGAAGGTGTATGGGTATCAAGGAACTTTATGTGGCCATAATCGAGAGCCATAGAAGGCCACAGAGGCTCACCCAGGAACTAGGTGGGCTAACATCATTATCAATGACCCCTTAGACCTAAAGCCAAGGGATAAGTTATGACATCCAAAAAGATCAAAATTGGGTTGTTGTCTAGCTCTTTGGACCTCGTATGTAAGAAGCCCATTATTATGTTAAATAATCCTTTGGTAGATTAGTAAGCCAGTCCAGCTTTGACTTTGCCTTATAATATTACTGTGAGGCTAGTCATTTCTAGATGGTTGGCATAGAATTATTGTGAGGCTAGTCATTACTGTGTGGTTGGCATAGCATTACTGTGTGGCTAGCCATTACTGTGTGGTTGCCATAGCATTACTGTAAAGCTAGCCATTACTGTGCTGTTGGCATAGCTTTATTGTGAGGCTCGGAATTACTGTGTGATTACTGTCTGATTGGCATAGTATTACTGTGAGGCTAGCCCTTACTGCGCTCCTGGCATAGCTTTATTCTGAGGCTAGCAATTACTCTCTGATTACAGTGTGATTGGCACAGCATTACTGTGAGGCTAGCCTTTACTGTGCTTCTGGCATAACTTTATTGTGAGGCTAGCAATTACTATGTGATTACTGTGTAATTGGCATAGCATTACTGTGTGGCTAGCCATTACTGTGCTGTTGGCATATCTTTATTGTGAGGCTAGCAATTGCTGTGCTATTACTGTGTAATTGGCACAGCATTACTGTGAGGCTAGCCATTAATGTGCTGTTGGCAAAGCTTTATTGTGAGGCTAGCAATTACTGTGTTATTACTGTGTAATTGGCATAGCATTACTGTCAGGCTAGCCATTACTCTTTGGTTTGCATAGCATTACTGTGAGGCTAATCATTACTGTTTAGTTAGCATAGATTTATTGTAAGGCTAGCCTTTATTGTGTGATTTGCATAGCACTACTGTGAAACTAGCCATTACTATTTGATTGGCATAGTATTTCTTTGACACTAGTGTGGTGCCCCTGAGGGTCCAGTCACCACAGAGGTACTGCACCTCAGCCAGAGGTGTGGGTGGTACCCCATTCTCTGGTAAGGAGGGGGCACAGGCCATTGTCTACACACCCATAGCCATAGCTACTCCACTTCGGGCCAGGGTTAGAGCAAGATTGCTCCTAAGGGAGAACACAGCCCCTGAGCCTGTCAGTGAGGCAGTCAGTGGGGGTGAGAAGGAGAATAAAGGAGGACACAGAGGTGTAGAGAAGTAAAGATGAGGAAAGAGGAGGAGAGGTTCTGAAGACTGGAACCGGTGGAGCTCGTCTCAGGAAAAGAAGGAAGCCAGAAAGGGAGTCCAAGAGAGGAAGAAGGGGCCCCAGAGGCATGGGCAGTGAGGGATCCACCCATGGGGCTCGCATCCACATACGATGCACTGGTGAGGAGGGACTAGGCCGCAAGAGGGAACAGGCTCAGCTAGCAACCCTGGGGCAGAGGTATCTTTAAGTGCCGAAGCCGCAGCCACATGGAAATCCGCTGAAATGGTGACCACATAGGGCCTGGGGATAGGGCAAAGGGCCTCCCAAACAAGGCCTGCGGACACCGGCTCAGGGCACTCTGTGTGAGGCGCAGGGCAGGAGGGCGAAGCCAGCGCAGAAAGACTGCAGAAAGGGACACCGGATAAATGCCTCAAAATTAACTGCAGTTTGGCTGGATCCCGTTACCGCAGGACTCAGCACTCCAAGGGCAGTATTTGACCAGCCAGCTGTGATAACCTGGAACTGCCAACCGTGAGTAAACACCTAATGACCGCACCCCGCTGTGTCCTGGATTAATTGTCTGCGCCACCAGCCCCGCGCTACACAAACATTTTACCTGTTAAAAACAACACACTCTGCCCTGGGGCCCATCTCCACCTGTGGGGAGCTGTACCATCAGTGCTGCATCACCATCTGCCCCAGCGGTCCCATCCAGCAGTGTTGGTCATACGTTACCGAATACCACAGGTGGCATCACGACTCATACCCCTGTAAATATCCCTCATTTAAATGACACTGCCAGGGTCACGGAGTCAGGCCCTGCCACCGTGACCTCCCAACAGAAGTGGCCTGGTTCCAAGTGCCCCACGGCCCTGGTGGGTGTGTCACTAGCCATTACTGTGTAGTCGGCATATCATTACTGGGACGTTAGTGGATGTGGACACACTGTGCCACTGGCTGGGCTTATGTGCCGTCCCCGTACCAGCAGCAGGGCTGCTCGGATCCAGATCCGCAGTGGCTCGAGGGGTCTCCGGACCCAGGGGTCGTGCGATCACTCAAATAAAAAGAGGCATAATATGTACAGGGGATTGTTGTAGACACTCTGTGACGCCACCCACGGTGCATAGTAAGGTGAAGTACCACCGCTGCTGTTGGGGAGCACCCGGGGGCGATGGCATGGCAGCTGGATGTTAACCCCTCCGTGGGTAGGGATGGATGCCCCGGGGCTCAGTGTAATGGATTGGGAGTGACGGGTGCAGTCCACGGCTTGGACCAGGTGGTGCAGGAGTACTCACGATATAAGGCAATAAATGACACGAGTCCAGGAATTAACCAAGTTGCTGGTAACTGGTGCCCTCGAATGCTGTGAGGATGGGCCCCTCACCCAGGGGTGTAATACAGGTGCTTTTCTCCTGCCTAATGTCTGTGTCTGCTCCGTGCATGGAACCGGACCGGGTCCCAACATTCAGCACCGGCGGGCCACTACCCTGTCCCGGTCCACTTCGGGTTCCCCGCAAGCGGCTGGCCTATTCTTGAGGCCCATACTGCCCCTCTCCCCAAGCTCAACACCGGAGCTCTTTCCAGACTCCACTCCTCCTGCAGACTGCTCACTGCAAACTGGAAACTCCCTATATAGTTCCCTCCCAGACACTTCAGACCTCTCAGCTCCGCCCACTGGTGTTGTGTCTAACTCTGTTGGAAACTCCCCAAGGGAGTGTGAGATCTGCACCAAAAAGATGGATGCAAACCTCTGTGACACCCTGTTTTGCCAGAGCATCACACTCCCCTTTGGTAAAACACAGCCCGTCCTCGGGCTGGCCAGCTACCAGCGTTTATTTTTTTTTAACGGGAAAGAAAAGTTAAAACATTACAAGCATGCATCTTCCCACATCGGGAGGTACATTTGCTCAAACTTTAAAGTATTAAACGTTACGGCGCCAACAGCCCACCTCCGACCAGTCCACCCCATGTTGTACTACAGTCCTGGTGGGGCATAACAGGGCAAAAGGGGTAGCTGGGATTCGCTACCAAAACAGTTAACTGACCATCGTCCTCCACTTAGGGTCCCCAGTGACACCGACATGTCAAACACCATTCACAACCCTGATGGCCCAATCTGGCTCCCACCAGAGGGGTTCAACAAGAACGATGGACCTCTACCACCTTCCACCTGGAATTCCGGATGGCCTCTCCCAGGGAACGTGGGGAGGTTCAACAAGGGTGGTAGGCAGTCCTTCAACAGTCATTCTTTAAAGTTTTTAGCAAACTTTCACTTTGCGGGTAGCCGTCCATGTTCATCTACCACTGTTGCCGTTGCCGCTCCCAGTACGGGGCATGAGTTCTGTGCTCCGCCTCCTGCTCAGGAGCCAGACCCACTCGGATGCCCTCAGCGCCGGCTACGACCGGCCTCTTATACTGCCATGGGCCCCATCGCTCAGTGGCCTGCTCCTCCTCTCTGCAGGTGCACTCCAGCTACTCCACAGCCGGGTCGGGGTCCCTGGGAGGGGCTGGCGCTGCGCATCTGGGGTAGACTTTCTGTCGAGTGCCGCCTCCGTTGCGGCTGGGCAGACCACCGGAGCCGCCGTCATTGCTCTTTTGGCCGGGCGGACTGCCAGAGCCGATGTCATCACCATTGCGGCCGGGCGGACTGCCGAAGCCGACGTCATCATCATTGCGGCCATGCTCGGGGCTGGGTGAGATGTCATCGGAATTGCAGCCACCTGTGACATCTTGACGCTCTTGTGTCCAGGAACGGAATTTTGCAGAGTCCTGGCGTCCCTGCACTTTACAGTTCTGGTTACATGCCGCTCCGTGCTCCCCCTTGGTTTTTCGGCAGCAGTCTTGTGGGACCCACTGTCCTTTGCGCTTCCTGTCTGGGGAGTCACCGCCTTCTGCCTGCGTTCCCAGGGGGCAGGGCTTCAACTTTGCGCCCTTTTCCGGGGAAGAAGACGCCGGGCTTGTTGTTTTTCACGCCCAAATATGGCGGCAAAAATGGCGGTTGTCGAAAAATTTTAAATCGGAGCACTGTTTACAGTCCAAAACAAGCTAGGTGGATGGGTTACAATCCTGTTCGTGACACCAGGTTTTGAGGTGTGGCCGGGGGCGATGGGATGGCAGCTGGATATTAACCCCTCCATGGGTAGGGGTGGATGCCCCGGGGCTCAGTGTGCTTTTCTCCTGTCTGATGTCTGTGTCTGCTCCGTGCACGGGTCCGGACCGGGTCCCGACAGTTGGCACCAGCGGGCCACTACCCTGTCCCGGTCCACTTCGGGTTCCCCGCAAGCGGCAGGCCTATTCCTGTTCATTCCTATTCATTGATTACTGTCCCTCTCCCCAATCTCCACACCGGAGCTCTTTCCAGACTCCACTCCTCCTGCAGACTGCTCACTGCAAACTGGAAACTCTATAGTTCCCTTCCAGACACTTCAGACCTCTAAGCTCTGCCCACTGGTGTTGTGTGTCACTGTGTTGGAAACTCCTCAAGGGAGAGGGAGATCTGCACCAAAAAGATAGATGCAGACCTCTCTGACACCCTGGTTTTGCCAGGGCGTCACACTTACCCTGTAGGGCTATAACTAAATGGCTACCTGGTCTTCACAAGAGCCTCTGGTGGTGATGGGCCACAGATAGTCACTTATTACCACTCGACGGGCAGTCTCCAGCCTGCAGCAGTTGGCCAATGGGTCAAAGCAGGTGTGCAAAGTACAGAATCTATAGACAGAGATGTAGTCAAGAAATCCAAAGTCAGGGCAGGCAGCATAGGTTCAAGGAACATAGTTGGGATCTGGAGAGAAGAGGTCAGGATAAACGAGAGCCGGGTCAGTATCAGGAGAGGCAAAGATGCTGGTAGTCAGAGCACAAACAGGAACAGGCAGAAGTATGGAGGGAGGAACTGTCTGATACAGCACCAGCAGGCCGTGGATAGGCTGGGGAAGCAGAACTCTGCATACTTATCAGATATGAGGAATATTGCCATTATGGCCCAAGTATACTCCGCTAACAATAATACCATTGTTCACATGGTGTTCCATGTTTGCTCGCTTCATATGTGACATTTTACCTGTATACTTATCCTTACTAACAAAATCACATGAATGAACAGGTCACTACCTACCACAAGATCAACCCACTCCTCCTACGCTGCTGTCAAGATTCCCTTCTCATAATTTGATTTCTTAAGACCACAGTTAAATACCAAAGTCTTTGCTTGATGAGTTTTTTTTAGGTGTTCCACACCCTCTATGATATCAATGAAACTACCAGAACAAACAAACTGAAATTCTGGTATGCTGGTGAATTGTTCATATCTTCTCACTTTTACCAAAAACAGTGTTGTAATTTCTGATATTTCTACCCTTGAGTTCATTCTTTTTTAACTCAATATTAACAAAGAAATCTATGACAGGACCGTAGGGAGTCCAACGGGAAGCCAACAATGAGAACCAACACCCACTAAATACACATTTCACTCAACTGCGTTCACCTCAACGTTCTTGATGAAGGTTGGTCATGGATTTCATTAAACAATTAGAGTAAATATATCTAAAACATTCCTCTCATTAATAAGTTATCTACCAACATGTTAACATTTCTTGCACCATTACGCACTGACCACCATCTGTGGCCTACACCGACAATTAGCCACCAGTAGTATTTTCGGGATTTAGAAAACTAGTACAAATTTAGCAGCTGTGAGGAGACAGAATGAAGGACTATTAGAGGGGTTCGGATCATAAAACGTTCAGTTTGAAGATCCTGAACCTACATCAGTCAATCACTGGTGGTCCCACTCTGGGCCATCACTAAGCTTCTGGAGTCAATAGCTCTGGACTTAGGCAATGTGTTATATTGCCTAATATTTAGTAATATTACTAAATACTAGTAATATTATAATATATTGTAATATTTAGTAAGTAATGGATAATGAATTGAAGGCCTGGAACTTCATGCAACACATGGTGGAAGACTCTATATAATCTAGAACATTCACAAGTCGAATACTGACTTAACATTTTCAATCATTTTCCTTGTCCAAAGAAATGTTACTCGTTACAAAACTTTAGCCTAGACTTGCATATTTTCTGGGTGGAAAGGACACAGGGTCTTTATGAACCCCACCCAAAATGGAACATTCCAGGTTTGGCAATGGTCATTACATTGCATTACGAAAGTAAGGTTGATGTCAGGACTAAGGGGCACTTTGAACACTGCGACATCGCAGGTGCGATGTCGGTGGGGTCAAATTGAAAGTGACGCACTTCCGGCATCGCATGCAACATCGCAGTGTGTAAAGCCTAGATGATACGATTAACGAGCGCAAAAGCGTCGTAATCGTATCATCGGTGCAGCGTCGGCGTAATTCATAATTACGCTGACGCGACGGTCCGATGTTGTTCCTCGCTCCAGCAGCAGCACACATCGCTGTGTGTGAAGCCGCAGGAGCGAGGAACATCTCCTACCGGCGTCACCGCGGTTTCCGTAGGTTATGCGGAAGGAAGGAGGTGGGCAGGATGTTTACATCCTGCTCATCTCCGCCCCTCCGCAACGATTGGCCGCCTGCCGTGTGACGTCGCAGTGACGCCGCACGACCCGCCCCCTTAACAAGGAGGCGGGTCGCCGGCCACAGGGACGTCGCACGGCAGGTGAGTGTGTGTGTGAAGCTGGCGTAGCGATAATTTTCGCTACGCCAGCTATCACCACATATCGCTGCTGCGACGGGGGCGGGGACTATCGCACTCGGCATCGCAGCATTGGCCTGCGATGTCGCAGTGTGCAAAGTGCCCCTTACAGTAAGCACCAATAGAAACATAGACAGCTATGAACTTGACATGTATCACTAAATACATGCGCTTATTATCTCCAGCCTGGATTATTGCAACCTCCTGCTCTGTGGTCTCCCTTCTATCAGTCTCGCATCCCTACAATCTATTCTAAGCTATTCTGCCCGACTAATTCACCTGTACCCCCCGCTACTCCCCGACCTCTCCTCTCTGCCAATCCCTTCACTGGCTTCCCATTGCCCCACGACTCCAGTTCAAAACCCTAACCATGAGCTACAAAGCCATCCACAACCTGTCTCCTCTGTACATCTGTGACCTAGTCTCCCAGTACTTACCTGCATGTAACTGTCGATCCTCACAAGATCTCCTTCTCTACTCCCCTCTCATCTCCTCTTCCCACCATTGCATCCAAGATTTCTCGCGTGCCTCCCCCATACTCTGGAATGCTCTGCCACAACATATCAGACTCTTGCCTACCTTGACAAGCTTCAAAAAGAACCTGAAGACCCACATCTTCCGACAAGCCTACAACCTGCAGTAACCCTCAGTCTGATATAGCGCCGCACAATCAGCTCTACCCTCACCTACTGTATCCTCACCCATCCCTTGTAGACTGTGAACCCTCATGGGCAGCGACGTCTCTCGTCCTGTACCTGTCTGTGCCTTGTATTGTTTATGATTATTTTAGTTGTCCCTATTACGTATACCATTTTACAAGTAAAGCGCCATGGAATAAATGGCGCTTTAATGATAATAATAATAATACATAAACGACAAACTTAGTCATTTTGACCTACATTGAAGAATTATTCTAAGCATATTGCGCAAATAGATTTCTAGAATATGGTCTACAGAGTGAGATAATTGCTTTTTATGAAGACCATTAGGTCAACAAATTGAGAGAAGATTCTTCAAATTCATAGGAAGCCTGTATGTATGACATGTCAACGATATACTGTTGGAAGAACCCTACTTTTCCTGTAAAAGTCTCCTAGTTATGGTTATGGCAAGTTTAGGTCCACGAGGAAGAGGTCCTTTGGCTTTGGATTGAAAAAGAAGACAATGTTCTATGGTGAGCAGGTCAATAGTTACCAAAGGAGGATTCCCATTTTTATTTTGGCTATGGGTCTGAGAATCATAGGCTGGTATGTAAAAGATGGTGAAGTCCAACATTCGATTAAACATTATCTGAAGAGGAATGCTAATTGGTTTTGTTGCTATAGGTCTGAAAAAGAGAACTGTACATAACTCAATTGAAAATTGATAGGTAAGAAATTAATTACTTTCAAAGGAAGGTACATCACTTTTATTGTCTGAAAAATTGAGGATGTTACCTAATTGAAGAGGAAAGAAGGTGATGAAGTCAACCATTACCTTGGAAAGATCCCAATTTTTTTTAATGGCTATGAGTTTGGAAATAAGGCGATGAGTTATTTCCAAAAAGATCCAAGCGGAGAAGTTGAACACTTGTGTATCAATGAATACTACCTTCTAACCACTCATCGGATATCTTACCACAAAACTTCTCCCCTACAGACAAATGTAGACCTTAAATTATTGCCCACGCCTGTTCCTAGACTCCTCTATGTAGTTTAAAGCACCACTCTAGTGTTTTGTTTTTTTTTTTTATTGCACCGCGATGGAACGTTAAATCTAAGGGGCCCTTTGCACACTACGACATTGCAAGCCGATGCTGCGAAGCCGTGCGCGATAGTCCCCGCCCCCGTCGCAGCTGCGATATCATGGTGATAGCTGGCGTAGCGAACATTATCGCCAGCTTCACATGCACTCACCTGCCCTGCGACGTCGCTCTGGCCGGCGACCCGCCTCCTTATTTTAGGGGGCGGGTTGTGCGGCGTCATAGCGATGTCACGCGGCAGGCGGCCAGTAGAAGCGGAGGGGCGGAGATGAGCGGGATGTAAACATCCCGCCCCCTTCCTTTCTTCCGCATAGCCGGCGTGAGACGTGGTGACGCAGGTAGGAGATGTTCCTCGCTCCTGCGGCTTCTCACACAGCGATGTGTGCTGCCGCAGGAACGAAGAACAACATCGTACCTGTCGCTGCTGCCAAATAATGGAAATGTCGGACCCTACACCGATGATACGATAACGACGCTTTTGCGCTCGTTAATCGTATCAAAAAGGATTTACACACTACGCTAAGTCCCCTGACCCCTTGTATTAAATTCACCTTCTGGCATCATCATCTTCTATTGCCTCCGCTCCGGTCAGTCTCCAGGGATTTGTGACATGATGGCAACTCTAGTGTTTCATGGAGCACACCGAAGGTAACAAATCAGTGCAACTCTATGAGAGCCTTGTTCTGACTCTCATAGACTTGCACTGGGATCTTGTGACTTAAGTTCTGACATCCAGCCAGTCAGAATTTATAGGCACAAGATAGCGCCATTGGACCAGAGTGACACGGATAAAGTATGAAAACGCCGGAGGGTAAGTATAACAATAGTGGCAGGGGGTCTTAGGTTTAAAGCGCCACACTACCGAATAAGAAAAAAAAGACTGTTGTGCTTTAAAGAGGTGGTTCAGTCAAAACAATTTATCACCTCTCCATGAGATAGGGGATAACCTACTGATCGGTTCATCCTCTGGGACTTGCAACGATTGCCAGAACTGGAAATTTTTAACCCTTACTGGGCAGTTTTATCCCCATTAGAGAATGAAATGGCAAGTCAGATACCGGAAGTCATTCAACTCATTCTGTATGGATCAGCTAGAAAAAGCCAAGTGTAGCGCTCGATAGCCCCATTGCGAATGAAAGGAGTCACATTTGAGCATGCACACTGCTGTGCTGTACTAACAAGGATAAAAGTGCTCCATTCTGTAATCAGAGTGGTGGACCCCCTCTGATAAGTTATCACTTGTAAGTGATCATTTTTTTTTACTAGACAACCTGTTTAAGGGACAACATAATTTTCCATAATCCATAGAACTATCATGGGGTGGGGATTTAAAGCATAGGACAGGGGCCCCTAGACTGGCTTTCAGGCTAGGGGACCCTAGATAGCCCTAATCTCAGAGTTACCTCTGATGGTGAGGATATCTAGGCCGCCTTCTTTGCCCTGCTCCACACCAGCCTTGATATAATAGCCCATCCCCCAACCCCAGGGCAGGACCAGGGCAGGAGTGATAATGCCATCAAACATAGATAAACAGTGGAAACAAAATCTCTATCTCACGGCACACACACTCAGAGGTATAAGACAAAGGGAGCTTAATAAGATAATACGATCAGAGAGTTAACAACAAGGCAACGGGAGAACTCCACGACAGCTCCACGCACAATGTAATACAATCACCAGCAGGACTGGGATGCAACAGCACACGGACCGGTTTAGAAAAAGCTATAGTCGGCATGGGAGAACAGACTCCCCCATCTTAAAAAGGTAGGAAGTGACTGTGATAGGTCTCACACAACATGTGATTCAAAAGGTAACCAGCAGGTTAGCAGAGATTAACTCCTGCAAGCCCAATCACTAAAGAGAACAGAGCTAGTTGATGCCCGAGCCTGTCTGTGTAACTCAGAAGCCCCAAAGGAGGCATAGTGTGGATTGTCTGATTCTGCAGTGTGAACATCGTCTGATGCCGCCATGACAAGAGCTTGAATGTTTTATCATTTGTCCGGGGTCATTTGCATTGTGGAACTCTGACTTGTTCTCTTCTAGGACTTGAGCTATTCCCTCATGTGGACATTTCGTAAACTTAACTCTCCTTAAGTGAGTAGAAATTCTCTGAAGCATCAGGTTTGCCTCAAAGGAAAAAGTAATCCCATATTACACCGCCATAGTGTCTACAACACTACAATGTTTGGTCTCTCCACATTCCATCAGATTCTCAGATATTCATCTGCATTATCTCCTGTGTCGCGCGATGGGAACAGGTCAACAACTGTTCCCATATACACTTCTGAGTTATACAACATTTACACTACTGCGCACAGACGGTGCATGCCACATTTACAACACTGTCAATGGTAATTTAGTGAATTGTTGCTCTCGTGTAAATCTTGGCTCCAGCAGACACCACCGGCTGTGTCCATAGCACCATAATCATAACTTTCAGTAAACAGACGTGAACAGGAAGGAAGGTGTACACCATGACCGTGGTAATTCAACTGAAGGGTATAAGTAACTTTTACACCTCGGAGGACTTCTCTATAAAACTTTTATTTTTTTAATCATCCAAATGAGCCCCTCCATTTATGAAGGGGTTTTCAGCTTTGGATAATCCTTGGTTATTGGATGGAGTTCTTGAAGAACATCTAATAGCTAAATAGAAGGACCTCAAGCGATCAGCTGCCACCTATGGAGAAAGCTCAATTGGTTTTCAGGATCCCTGCAGTGCCATCACAAGAAAAATGAGTATTACATAGTGTCCATTCATATATTGTTTTTGTGTAGTGCAAAACAGGACGTGCTTAAGAGGGCAAGATGCTCTTGAGAACCATTTTTTAAGTGAACCTGTCAGGTGCAATATGCACCGAGACCCACGAGCAGTTCTGGGCACATATTGCTAATCCCTGCCTAACCGTCTCAGGCTATAGTAGCATAAATAAAGAGATCTTTACAAAAAGTATTTCCAAAGATCCAATATGATATGCTAATGAATGCGGGGACTAGTCGCAAAGAGCATTGTTTCCCTTGGCTAGTCGCCCCCTTAGCACGTAAGCATGCCCTAATGAATGTGCAGCATAAGAGGATGGTCATACTCACCTCTCCGCTGCCATGAGGTCCGACGCTGGACATTGGCTCAATGCGCATGATCCCGAACGTTCGGTCATGTGCATTACACAAGTTTGAAGCCAGGAGGCGTGCACCCGGCTTCATAGTGCGCATGACCGACAGTATAGGACCATGCGCACTGAGCCGATGTCCACCCTCGGCTCTGTGCGGCAACCTGCCTACCTTCTGACACCAGATTCACCCAGGGTTCCCCCCAAGCGAGATACACTCATGACAGATAGGTAGGACAGAAGAAAGTCAGGTCAATGTGAAAGTACCTAAAAAGTGCAGTCAGTATAATGGGCAGTTGCAGTCAGTGTGGGAATTATATCTTCTAAATGACCACCAAACTAAAAGATTGGTGGCACTTAATAACACACCAGTGTGAACAGGTGCATACTGAACATGAGATATATTATAACAAATAGACAGTTGCACTCTGCAGTGCTAAGATAAGTTAACAATGAATATAGGATTATAAACATGCATTACTGCTAAGAAAATACTGTACATGTAAAAATTGAGATACTTAGCATATAAAAAAGGACAGTTTTATGTGAGCCCAACAGCCAACGTCAAGGTGTATCTCTTAATGTTAAGTCTCTATCTATTCTAATGCTTCTCTTTAGATTAAAAAAACCTGCAATTGATGGGCGGATAGGAATCTGCTAATAGGTAATTAAAATCACCTAAGGCTGATGAGAAGGAGTGCTCAATCATAAGGTATGACACCATAATCCAAGCAATATGATAGAGGAAGCATATAAAAAGGACAGTTTTATGTGAGCCCAACAGCCAACGTCAAGGCGTATCTATTAATGTTGGGTTCCTATCTACTCTAATACCTCAGTTTGGGTTAAAAACACTTCCAATTTATGGGCGGAGAGGAACCTGCAAATAAGGAATTAAAATTGTATAAGGTTGTTGAGAAGGCGTGCTCAATCAGAAGTCATAACACCATAATCCAAGCAAAAAGATTAATGGCACTTCCTAAAATGTCTTCTGAACAGGTGCCTACTGAACATGAGATCTATTATAACAAATAAAGAGACAGTTACGCTCTGCAATGCTAAGATATGTTAACAATGAATATAGGAATGTGAACATCCATTACTGCTAAGAAAATACATATTAAAATTGAGATATTTGGCATATGAAAAGGATAATTTTATGTGAGCCCAACAACCAACATCAAGGCGTATCTCTTAATGTTGGGTCCCTAGCTACTTTAATTCCTCACTTTGGGTTAAATAACTTTCAATTTATGGGCAGAGAAGAACCTGCAAATAAGAATTAAAATCATCTAACGCTGATGAGAAGGAGTGCTCAATCAAAAGGCATGACTCCATAATCCAAGCAGAAAGACTGATTGCACTTCCTAACACCCACAGGTGAACAATTGCATACTAAACATGAGAAGTATTATTACAAATAAAGAGACAGTTGCACTCTGTACTGCTAAGTTATGTTAACAATGAATATGGGAATGTGAAAATGCATTACCGCTGAGAAAATACATATTAAAAGTGAGATACTTAGCATATTAAATAGGGCAGTTTTATGTGAGCCCAACAGCCAACGTCAAGGCGTATGTTTTAATGTTAGGTTCCTATCTACTCTAATGCCTTTCATTGGGTTAAAAAAAAACCTCCAATTAAAGGGCAGATAGGGAATTAAAGTCACCTAAGGCTGATAAAAAGGAGTACTTAATCAGAAGGCATGACCCTATATTCCAAGCAATCCAATCCTAAATTACCACCACCATATCTTTTTATGGTTGTTGTGATGACATGGACTCTCATGGGTTAAAGTTTCTTAAAATTCATCCAGACAGGATGATAGATTGTTTATAGACGGGGGATAAGTCCCTCATTGTTTTTACAAGACTCTTGTTGACTCATGCAATTGTGTTGGCCACTGAAAGCCATACGTATTGTTTCTCCAGACTCTTCCAGTAATCATTGTATTGTAGTTGTGCATTGCTAATGTGATTACCTTAGTAGCCATTATCTAGTCTATGCATTCCAGACTACATGTATACCCTCAGTCTTTCTGTAGACATCATTTGGATGAACATTGTCTATGCAGCTTGAGATTCATCCAATGGGAGAGGCGATCTTGTCCAACCAATCGATGAGGACGCAGTGTATCCAAGTGGAAGGCTGTGGCTATAAAAGGGATTTCTTTAAGCCACCAGGTTGATGAAGGTTGATGGATGCTGATGGATCCAGTCTAAGCTCTTAGGAGCTGACTAGAGGATCAGGATACCTTATGGCTTCAATCTAGGGACTCCGGTTCTGGTTGGAGACCATATCCACAGCCTAGGGATTTCGACCCCAGCTGCCAGGATTATATCATCATACCAGGACTACCTAAGGAGGACACTCAGGTTGGGACAATCCGGTCACCAGGCTACAGACTTTTCAGACCTGACACAGCTTCCTAAATCTGGCGCTATTCCTATCTCGGTGGGTGCCCGCCGAAAGCGGGGTGCTGCTGGATTGGAGTAAGTGGCCCTTGGAAGCTCTGAGGCAAGGATATTCTAAATCCCTGGTGAGCCAGCGGAAGGGGGAGAGTGGACGAGAGCACCCACTGAGCCCCGTGTCTCCACAATTGGTGGCAGCGGTGGGATACTACTCATCCTGGTTTACCCAGGGGAGCTGCAGCGGACTGGTGTTCGTAGACACCGTCCAGGGCTCAACAACCAGGGAGACACATAAGCATACCCAGCAGGCCATAGGGGAGGCATTCAGGTTTCAGACGCTGCCATGTCCAACCCCACCAGCTCAGCCATGGGACAAGGACCAGAGAGGAGTTACGACCGCAGCAGTAAATAGATGCTACAGGATCTGTGCCAAAGGCGAAAGATTGTCTACTGGAACGCTGACACTCGGTCGGACTTGATCCAGAAATTAGTCCGTTGGGATGCCCAGAATGATGCAGAGGACGATGAGGATCCCGCCGATATTGACCCAGAGGATTTAAACTATGTGCCACATCATGGATCTAGTGACAATCGGGAATCAACTTTGTCCAAAATGGCCCAAGCCACAGCGTTGTTGGAGGCATTGGGGCCTAGATCCTCAAGAGAAGAGAGGGCTTGGGTTCTGGAATCTGTTTATGGGATTCCAGCTGCCGTACTGCAAGCACCAGTCGCTCGAGAAGGATGGTCCCGCTACCCAGCAGAAGCTGCACCAAAACAAAGGACTACAAACAGGGCCTGGGACTTGCCCAATCTACGGCACTGTTATATATGTGGGCGCCATGGCCATATAGATAAAGATTGTCTCCAAAACCGAAGCCGCATGCTTGGAGCCCATCTGCCAGCTCAGCCGGTCGAGAGCCAGGGACTACGAGACACTGGTTCCTCTATTACCCTGGTAAGCCCAGTTATTGTTTCCCCAGAAGACCCTTTACCAGATTCCCAATTATCCATCTCCCTGGCTGAGGGCCAGCGCTCAGACGTCCCTCTGGCATGTGTGCAGTTGGACCTAAGGACCGACCAGGGAGAAGTCGAGGTTGTGGACAGCCTCCCCACACCTGGTATTTTGGGGACCAACCAGGAAGTGATCGATGTGGGGATTGTGAACAGCCTCCCCATACCGGTCATTGTGGAGACTCACCAGAGCAAGGCTGATGTGGAGCTTATGAACAGCATCCCCACCCCTGGTATTTTGGGAACTAACCAGGAAGCGATCGATGTGGGACTTGTGAACAGTCTCCCTATACCTGTCATTGAGGAGACTGACCAGAGTAAGGCTGATGTGGAGCTGATGGACACCGTCCCCACACCAGTTACTTTGAGGTCTGACCAGGAAGAGGTCCATATGGAGTTTATGGACAGCCTCCCCACACCTGTTGTTTCGGGGACTAGCCAGGAGGAAGTTGAAGTGGGGTTCATAGATGGCCCCACCAAGCCTGTTGTTTCGGATACCACTCAGAAGGAAGTGAAAGTGGGGCTTGGGGATTACCTGCTCACACCAGTCATTTTGGAGAATGACCTAGGACAAGGACTATCCAGTCAGTTTGAAGCAGCCATCACCCACTTCCAAGCCAAGCAGGACCCTGATGTGGATCTTTCTAACATCTTTTCCAAGGATAATTCACATTCCCAGTCTCCAGCATCCACTTCTGAGCCAAGAACCGTGAGTAAGCCTAACCACACTGTGGCTATTGACTGGGGGAAGATTGATAGTAAGAAATGTATGCAAGCCCAACTCATGGACCCCACCTTAGTGCTTGTCTGCAATATGGCTGCTCAACTTGGGGGAGGTAATCAGGGGGAGGTGTATAGATGCGAGCCTCTGTTGCTGACCTCACCATTAAAAAGGACAATGCCGTCCAGAGGAGAAGGATGATCGGAAGCCTATCATGTCTGGCTAATATTAAGAAGGGGGAGGAATGTGATGACATGGACTCTCATGGGTTAAAGTTTCTTAAAATTCAGCCAGACAGGATGATAGATTGTTCATAGACGGGGGATAAGTCCCTCATTGTTTTTACAAGACTCTTGTTTACTCATGTAATTGTGTTGGCCACTGAAAGCCATACGTATTGTTTCTCCAGACTCTTCCAGTAATCATTGTATTGTAGTTGTGTATTGCTAATGTGATTACCTTAGTAGCCATTATCAAGTCTATGCATTCCAGACTACATGTATACCCTCAGTCTTTCTGGAGACATCATTTGGATGAACATTGTCTATGCAGCTTGAGATTCATCCAATGGGAGAGGCAATCTTGTCCAACCAATCGATGAGGATGCAGTGTATCCAAGTGGAAGGCTGTGGCTATAAAAGGGATTTCTTTAAGCCACCAGGTTGATGAAGGTTGATGGATGCTGATGGATCCAGTCTAAGCTCTTAGGAGCTGACTAGAGGATCAGGATACCTTATGGCTTCAATCTAGGGACTCCGGTTCCGGTTGGAGACCATATCCACAGCCTAGGGATTTCGACCCCAGCTGCCAGGATTGTATCATCATACCAGGACTACCTAAGAAGGACACTCAGGTTGGGACAATCCAGTCACCTGGCTACAGGCTTTGCAGACCTCACACAGCTTCCTAAATCTGGTGCTATTCCTATCTTGGTGGGTGCCCGCCGAAAGCGGGGTGCTGCTGGATTGGAGTAAGTGGCCCTTGGAAGCTCTGAGGCAAGGATATTCTAAATCCCTGGTGAGCCAGCGGAAGGGGGAGACTCTGTTGCCTATTACATTTGTGTGTTTTGCTGGTTATGTGTTATGTGCCGTTAATTGTTTGGGTATCCAATAAAGTCTAATTATTGTGGTTCCCTCACCCTGTGTTGTCTGAGTAGTGTTACACCCACGGTTAAGGAGGCCGGCGTTCAGTTCGGATGAACCCTGAGCCACGCTGTCTTTCTAAAGGCGGCGGGTTTTAGTGGACGAGAGCACACACTGAGCCCCGTGTCTCCACAGAGGTCAGTAAGGGCCTATGTACAATAGTGACTGCAGAGAAGCCTTTCAGACATGCCCAGATCTCTTCGAGAAAAGATCAAAACTGTATCTTACCATTTCTGCCTTTCTAATCACTTTATTTGCAACGGTATGTATATGCTGTGGATACAATAGAGGATCATAGTTGGTCATGGGAACTGTTTAATTGCAAGAAGACATCTGTTAGGGATGTTTTCCCATGAGATTTGGGGATGCTAAATTAGCCACAGTTACAGGGGAAATAGATGCCAGTTTGCTGTGGTACCAGTATTAGCTTTTACACCTTCTATTAGATTATATAAAAAGAGGGGAAAATGTGATGTGATGAGTCAGATCAGTACTAGCACCTCTCATACTCGTGAATGGGTGTGATATTATAGGCGCATCAATGTAAGGTATATGTGGCCAACCTGACAAGCCTGCCTGCCAAATACTGCTGTATTAGCTGCTTTTTATTGAGGAAGGATCTAACATAAACATGCATGGTTTGCAAAAGAAGAAGAGATACCTTAGATAAATGCAGCTAAAAGATATTGTTAACCAGCAGTGTATCTAGGGGGGAGGTGGGGAATTTGCCCCAGGCGCAGTCGACGGGGGCGCGGACTGGCCGCCTGATGTATCTGTCCAAGGAGCTCCCCGGTGGCTGTATTTTGCCTCTCCCTGTAGTGGGCCATTCTCTGAGTAAGCTGTCAATTCAACAGCTGGCTCAGAAAAAGTGCAGCACGCAGGTTCCCAGTGGTCAATTGTACTCCCACCTTTCAGGTGAACCTATTGAACCATCAAACTTAATGCCAAATTGCTGAAGTAGGAGATGTGTCCACATTGATTATTTGGTTGCACAAAATCTACATCTGGCAGAAAAATGCACCGAAACCAAATACGTTTTTGATGCAGTTTTAGTGCGATTTTCTGCCAGGAGATGCAGATTTGGTGCAGAAATATCTGCAACCAAATACTCAAAGTGTGCACATCATCTAATCTGGTAATCCAGCATTGACTTCAATTAGTTCACCTAAGGTGAGGTCACTGAGTTCAGTTAGTTCACCTAAGGTGAGGTCACTGAGTTTAATTGGTTCACCTAAGATGAGGCACTGAGTTCAATTAGTTCACCTGAGGTGAGGACACTGAATTCAATTAGTTCACCTGAGGTGAGGCCATTGAGTTCAATTAGTTCACCTGAGGTGGGTTCTCCTATGGTCACAGCTATGGTACTGTTTGAACCCGAGCTGTAACGTCAGGTAAACTCACTGATGTCATGGCTCACAGCTGCGGCTCCATCAGTGTGTCCCCCATGCTGCAGTGCTCTTTCGTGTTTTCTAATCTAACCGCACACTGCAACTTCAGATATAGCAGAGTCGGGATCGTCGTGGGACTTTGTGTTGTAGATTACATCAGACCTGCAAGGGTGTTTTCAGGGTTAATAAATTGGAGAAAGAAATAAAGGATTTTTCTCTGCGTTTTGTGCTTATTTCTTTTGCCTTGCAGGGTTAGTAATGGGGGGGGGTCTCATCATTACTAATCTCGGACTTGATGACAGCTGTGATTTTTATGACAAATCTCTTGCAGGCCACAAGACAGAAGCAGCTGGTGGCCTGCCTGTGTAAGTGACAGAGCAGGGAGCCAATGGCTCTCTGCTCTACTACAGTTCTTAACTTGTCCTGGAGATGCAGATAATGTAAAAAGTGTTGCAAAATCAGCCCATATGACATCTGCCAGAATTGCTAGTAGGAGAATGTCTGGTAGGTGTAGGGTTCCAGTTGCATGGAATTACCCTTATTGGTACGGCACTAACCACAACAAGAGTCAATACTGAGTCTTTCCAGTATATCTATGGGAATTTGTGACCATTGAGCCAAAACAGCATTTCTGAAGATCGGGTATGATGTTGGACAAGAAGATCTGTTTTGCAATTCAGTTTCCAATTTATCCCTAAGTCTGTGGACGGAGCTGAGGTCAGAGTTGTGAGCAGCCACTTGGGTTCCACTACTGCGAATATATCCCATCATGTTTTTATAGAGATCGCTTTGTGCTCAGCGTTACAGAACTACTAGAACTGGAAATGCCCTTGCCCAAACTCAAACTCAAAGTTGACATTGACAATTGTGCAAAATGTCTGCCTATGCTGTGACATTATTATGACCCTTTACTAAAAATTACGGGGCCAAAGCTTGAAAACAGCTCCATAGTATTAACCATTCTCTGGCAAATTTTACAGTAAATATTTTGCATTCCAGTAGTTCGCATTCTCCAGCATCCATCCATCAGAGTGCTGGGCAGCAAAATCTGTGTCATCACTGCTGAAGCCAATGGAGAAAAACTTTACAGGATTTAAGGGATTGTCCACATTTTGGAACATTTTTTTATTTTATATGTATGTATTTACTCCTGAAGAAAAAAATCCTTTTTCATCGAAAATGTTGTACCTTTTCCTCTCTTATTGGCTGCAGAATGAGTAAGTGAGCTTGTTCTACTAGTATTACTAAATAGTTTGTAACGTTATTTGTCATTTTCTGAGCTTCTCTGCCTTGATTCAGGGCCAGAGACGGCCTATGCATGGATACAAAACATCTGGAAAAGCCAAACGTGCTAAATTTTTAATAAAACCCAATTGAAAAAGTTATTTATTTATTTTTTATCACAAATGATGACAAGCAGTTACCTGTGGTGCCGTTACATGGAAGGTGCTGTGACTAGCAGTGTGCATAAATGCCTAATTGCATAGTAATGAAGGTGCCTACATGATACTAGTGAAGAAATGAGTGAACAGAACGCTAGACACTTAAGGGGGCTTTACACGCTACGATATCGTTAATGTTTGGTCGTCGGGGTCACATTGTTAGTGACGCACATCCGGCGTCATTAACGATATCGCAGCGTGTGACACTTACCAGCGACCTTAAGCGACCTCAAAAATGGTGAAAATCGTTCACCTTGGAGAGGTCATCCCAAACTCAAAAATCGGTAATGGTTGGTTATCGATGTGGTTCGTCACTCCTGCGGTAGCACACATCGCTGTGTGTGACACTGCAGGTGCGAGGAACGTCCCCTTACCTGCCGCCGGCCGTAATGCAGAAGGAAGGAGGTGGGCGGGATGTTACGTCCCGCTCATCTCCGCCCCTCCGCTTTGATTGGCCGGCCGCTTAGTGACGTCGCGGTGACGTCGCTCTGATGCCGAACAATCCCTCCCCTTGAAGGAGGGATTGTTCGGCAGTCACAGCGACGTCGCCGACCAGGTAAGTGCGTGTGACGCTACCGTAGCGATTATGTTCGCTGCAGCAGCGATCACACGAAATTGCATGCACGACGGGGGAGGGTGCTTTTGCGTACGATATCGCTAGCAATTGCTAGTAATATCGCAGCGTGTAAAGCCCGCTTAAGAATCTGGATAAAAGAGGAAGGTCCCTTGAGAGCAGAGATATTTGAGAGATACATGATGGACACTCATGTACTCGAATGAGACTGTGAAGTACCTAGTGCTTAATTAGTACCTGCGAGGATATTATAGATGTGTTTTATTAGTTTGTTTTTCCTGTAACCTTTAAGAATTATTTCTGAGTGTTGAATACAATATGCAAGGAACACTAGACCTAAAATGAAATTCTTCAACGGGTTCTCAAAAAATGTAACAAAATGGCTCCCATCACATAATTCAAACAGCAGGCCCTCATAGTCATGCATAATGATGGACTCCAACCTTAAAAAACACAGCTTCCAAGACCTGTGTCTCAACTGGCAAAAGAAAAGTACAATTACAAATCTATGAGTCGATGAGTAAGGTGGGCTTTGCACGCTGCGACATCGCAGGCCGATGCTGCGATGCCGAGCGCGATAGTCCCCGCCCCCATCGCAGCTGCGATATCCTTGTGATAACTGCCGTAGCGAACACTATCGCTACGGCAGCTTCACATGGATTCACCTGTCCTGCGACCGTCGCTCTGGCCGGCGACCCGCCTCCTTATTAAGGGGGCGGGTCGTATGGCGTCACTGCGACGTCACACGGCAGTCGGCCAATAGGAGCGGAGGGGCGGAGATGAGCGGGATGTAAACATCCCACCTACCTCCTTCCTTCCGCATATCCTACGGAAGCCGCAGTGACGCCGGTAGGAGATGTTCCTCGCTCCTGCGGCTTCACACACAGTGATGTGTGCTGCCGCAGGAACGAGGAACAACATCGGACCGTCGCGTCAGCGTAATCATGGATTACACCGATGCTGCACCGATGATACGATTGCGACGCTTTTGCGCTCGTTAATCGTATCATCGAGCCTTTACACACTACAATGTCGCATGCGATGCCGGAAGTGCGTCATTTTCAATTTGACCCCACCGACATCGCACCTGCGATGTCGTAGTGTGCAAAGCTCGCCTAAGGCTGTGAGTGGAGAAGACATTTTTTTTTTCCCTTGGCTGACTGGGCACAACTTTTTTTCTCTAGTCTCAGCCGAATAGAAGATTTATTTCTTCTCCATGTAGTCCTTCTCCGCCCTCTCACTGATATATAAGCTGATAGTAAGTATGCTAGCTATACAACTTCTTTTCAGTTGAGACACAGGTCTTGGGAGCAATGTCTTTTTTAAGACATCAACCCATCCTGACAGATTACTAAGAGGGGTTGCAGTTTGAATTATGTGACTACTCCATTTTATCACATTCTTGAAAAACCCCTATAAAGTAAATCAGACAGTTAATACATGCTGGTCAAGCCACATTGGATGCCTATTCCAAGGCAGGTCCCCGGTGGCTCCTGCCCATTCTACACCCCGACAATGACAGGTATATGTAGAGTGGCACTGGGCAGTAACCCTAGTGAAAGGTGTTTCTTCCTGATATCCCAGCATGCTACATGATAAAGCACGATCCTGGGCTGGGTGTGTGGACTTGTGCAGTGTGGGCCATACATCTATGCAGGCCATATTTTACCAAATGGCTTCAGCTGGCCAGGACCAAATGACAACTCCTTCCAACAAGGAGACCACCAGTTCAGTTCATTTTACTTAGCAGTGCCATATTCTCAATTTTATACACGAGATACAGTTTCCATCATGTTTCAGTTATACACAGCATATTCAGTCACACTCTCAGTTTCATCTGGATTATTTCCATTCTTACTGGTTCTATGAGTCTCAGCTCAAAGCAGCCTAGCACCACAGGCCAATCCATGACAGTCACTTTACCATTCTGCAGCTCCATATCTACTCTTCTCATAGAGCAGAGGCTCAGTGGGTTTGCCAATATGGCCAAAGTCAAGCCTTTAGCTCTCGAACACTTAGGGAGACTCCGCCCAGGAAAGTCGACTCAGTTCACACACTAGCCCTTCTCAACCCATTACCTTTGAGCTGTAAGCTACTTGGAGCCTTCCTGATACAGTACCTTTCCTCCAGACCCTCCTGTCTAGGGCCACCACATAGGGAGGTTGCTCTATATTCTCAACATTTTCCAAAGCTTCATTGTGCTGTTTCTATTTGTTTTAGTTAACACTGTTATTTAATGTTTTTCATGCTTGTCTCTGCTGCCATCTACTGGTCAGACCTTTCGGCTCCTCTGTTTCTTTTGTCCAGCCCATGGGAGTGTCTGATGACCCTCTTGCATCACATCCTAGTATGTTCATTCCAAACCAGAGTTTGTGAGAACAACATCCCTTATTGGATTGGAGCTACTAGGAGCAAAGTCTTCTGACCACATAGTAGCTTCAGAGGCAAGCATCACTGGAGAATTACAATGCCAAGTACTTGGATTACTGCATTCTGCATGTCCTAACCTTTGGAGAAAATAAACCACCATTGTTTCATCTCAGCATGTGCATGTTTTACTCTGGAGCGCTCTGGTCCTGTCTGCCCCACCTATAGGAAAAACGGAGGTAAGATTCTGAAAACCTCTCACAACTACGCACCTTCCATCGCCTTTAAGTGGGGACAGAACATTCATGTCTCAGACAGACATGCTATCACGCTGTTTCAGCTCCGGTCTCCTTTCTCCTTCTCGTGCCAGAGGTCACCCACTGCATACGGCCTTGACGAACCTTCAGACTATAGGTCTGGTCTTTTTACACATTGGGTCTTCACTAACCTCTATAAGGAAACCGTCACTTTCCCTGTGAACTAACCCATCCCATTGTGGGATGATCGCAACTCTTAATGATCAGTTCCATATTCAAGATTTTGTTATGTATCCTTTGAATTTATGGCCTCATTTAATCTTTTTGGGTTGGAGTCTATCAGCATGGCACATCTAGAATTCGTAATCTGCCTACTCTTCCTTGCAATAGTTCCAAATCTGTTAGATTACACTGGCATCTCCTGTGTATAGCGACCTCTACAGGTCACCCACAGATTTTCAATTGAATTCAGGTTTGGGTTCTGGCTAGGTCATTACAAAACTATGAACATCTTCTGGCAAAGTCATTCTTTTTTAGATTTGGATATATCATTAGGCTTGTTTTCATGCTGAAAGGTGCAGTTCCTCCTCATCTTCAGCTTTTTGGCACAGGCCTGATGGTTCGGAAGTACAATTGACTCGTTGCTCTATCCTTCAAGCCTCACATCCAAGCCTTCTTCACCTCATGCCGACTACAACTCAAAAATATCTCCTGAATCCGTGCTTTCCTTAACCAAGATTCAGCAAAAACATTAGTACATGCCCTCATCATCTCCCGCCTCGACTACTGCAACCTCCTGCTCTCTGGCCTCCCTTCCAACACTTTTGTACCCCTCCAATCTATCCTGAACTCTGCGGCCTGCTTAATCCACCTCTCACCTCACTATTCCCCAGCTTCGCCATTCTGCCAATCCTTCATTGGCTTCCCATTGTCCAAAGACTGCAGTTCAAAACATTAACAAAGCCATCCACAACCTGTCTCCTCCCTACATTTGTGACCTAGTTTCCCGGTACCTACCTGCACACAACCTCAGATACTCACAAGATCTCCTTCTCTACTTCTCTCTTATCTCCTCTTCCCACAATGACATACAAGATTTCTCCCGTGCCTCCCCCATACTCTGGAACGCTTTACCCCAGCATATCAGACTCTCTCCTACCGTGAAAAGCTTCAAGAGGTCCCTGAAGACCCACCTCTTCCAACAAGCCTACAACCTACAATAACCCTCAGTCCAGTACACCACTATGCAACCAGCTCTGTCCTCACCTATTGTACCCTCACCCATTCCCTGTAGACTGTGAGCCCTCGTGGGCAGGGTCCTCTCTCCTCCTATACCAGTCTGTTTTGTACTGTAAATGATTATTGTACTAGATTTTCACTTGTAAAGTGCCATGGAATTAATGGCACTATAATAATAAATAATAATATTATTTAGAATTGTTCATAATTCATTCCACCTTGACTAAAGCCCCAATACCAAATGACGAAATGCAGCCCCAAAGCAAAAAACTGCCTCGACCATGCTTCACTGTGGGTATGGCGTTCTTTGGTGATGCCCAGTGTTAGTCTTGTACCATACAGACCTTTTTGAATTATAGACAGAAAGTTCTACCTTGATTTCATCAGACCATAGCACATCACAGACTTGATGTAGGTTTTTGCAAAGACATTGCCGTTCTTGGATGTTTTTCTTTGTCAGAAAAAGCTTCCATTTTGATGATTTTTGATGATCGTTCAGTTCTAGGTAATGTCACTGTTGTGCCGAATCTAAGTCAAGTCACAGTGCTCCTTGATATATATAATGCCTTTGAAAAAAAAATGGTATCCTTCTCCAGACTGAGAACTTTAAAAAATTAGAACCCTTTCCTGTGTTCTAAGTTGTTTACGCAACATGAGTTTTGCTGTAAAATGCAAATAAGAAAATGCCAGAAAAATCCAACTTGCTATGGGGTTAATCAGAATCGCTGTAAATGATGGTGGCCGTGTACTGACTACTACAGTGGAGAAAATGAGTATTTGATATACTGCTGAAGTTTTCCCCCTACAAATATTGGAGAGGTCTGTAATTTTTATCGCAGGTAACTTCAACTGTCACAGAAAGAATTAAAAAAAATCCAGAAAGTCACATTGTATGATTTTTAATAATAAATTTGCATTTTATTGCATGAAATAAGTATTTGATCATCGACCAACCAGCAAGAATTCTGGCTCTGATAGACCTGTTACTTTTTCTTTAAGAAGCTTCTACTCTGCACTCATTACATGGATTATTTGCACCTATTTGAACTAGTGACCTGTATAAAAGACCCCTGCCCACACACTCAATCAATTACACTCCAACCTCTCCACCATGGCAAAGACCAAAGAGCTGTCTAAGGACACCAGAGACAAAACTGTAGACTTGCACAAGGCTGGGATGGCCTACAGGACAATAGGCAAGCAGCTTGGTGAGAAGGCAACAATTGTTGGCACAATTATTAGAAAATGGAAAAAACACAAGATGACTGTCAATCTTACTCAGTCTGGGGCTCCATACAAGATCTTGCCTCATGGGGTAAGGATGATTCTGCGAACGGTCAGGAATTGGCCCAAGACTACATGGGAGGACCGGGTCAATGACCTGAAGAGAGCTGGAACCACAGTCTCAAAGTTTAACCTGTCATGGATTAAAATCCTGCAGCGCATGCAAGCTTCCCTTGCTCACGCCACCACATGTCCATGCCCATTTGAAGTTCTTCAATGACCATCTGGATGATCTAGAGTAGGCATTAGAGAAGGTCATGTGGTCAAAAGAGAACCAAAATAGAACCTTTTGGTATCACTCGCCATGTTTGGAGGAAGAAGAAGGATGAGTATAACCAAAAGAACAGCATAACAACCGTGAAAGATGAGGGTAGAAACATCATATTTTGGGGATGTTTTTCTGCAAACGGGACAAGACGACTGCGTCATACTGAAGGGAGGATGGATGGGGTCATGTATCGCAAGATTTTGGCCAATAAACTCCTTCCCTCAGTAAGAACATTGAAGATGGGTCATACATGAGTCTTCCAGCATGGTAATGACCCAAAACACACAGCCAGGGCAACTAAGGAGCGGCTCCGTAATAAGCACATCAAGTTCCTGGAGTGACCTAGCTAGTATCCAGACCTGAACCCAATAGAAAATCTTTGGAGGGAGCTGAAACTCAATGTTGCTCAGTGACAGCCCTGGAATCTTAAAGATCTGGAGAAGATCTGTATGGAGGAGAGGGCCAAAATCCCTTCTGCAGTGTGTGCAAAACTGGTCAAGATCTACCAGTCTGATCTCTGTAACTGCAAACAAAGATTTCTACCAAATAATAAGTTCTGTTTTTCTATTGTATCAAACACTCATTGCATGCAATAAAATGCAAATTAATTATTTAAGGATCATACAATGGAATTTCCTGAATTTTTTTATTCTGTCTGTCACAATTGAAGAGTAAATATGATAAAATTACAGACCTCTCCATTCTTTGTAGGTGGGAAAACTTCCAAAATCGGCAGAGGATCAAATACTTATTTTCCCCAGTGTATATCTCATGAGTGTATTTGTGATTGGCTAATTCTGAACACAACCCCATCTACGATTATAAGCGGGTGTTCACACTTATGCCACCGCATTATTTTTATTGTTTTTCTGACAATGATTTCAATTTCCTTCTCAATCGATTCATACGGATTACAGGTGGCAATAAAAA
Source organism: Anomaloglossus baeobatrachus (assembly GCF_048569485.1). Taxonomy (NCBI): domain Eukaryota; kingdom Metazoa; phylum Chordata; class Amphibia; order Anura; family Aromobatidae; genus Anomaloglossus; species Anomaloglossus baeobatrachus. Next base: position 59,712,846 of record NC_134353.1, read on the forward strand.
GTGAACAAAGTTCTGAAATGATTTTTGATTGTTATGATTATTTTTTTATCCGCAGACTTGTCTGGACATGAAGGCTTCTTGTATTTCTAATGTAACATGTCCTTGACTTCTGTAGGGGGCGCTGTTCCTGTCCCTTACTGTATAATCCATTGTTAATCTCTTCTTGTGTTTCTTATCGCTTATAACTGTCAGTTACCACTAGTGATTTTTTATCTCTCCAACTATTTGCGGAATTTAGCAGCCGGGCATATGGCAAGCACTCGTATGAAGTGTATTTATTGTAAGGTGGAGGGGGGTATAATGAAGCCATACTAGTCGCTAAGCCGCAGGATTGCTTGTTTATGAGTTAAAAAGAGGGTAAACTTTGCGTTTCGCAGGCTCCGTCTCCAGAAATCTGCAGTTGGACGCCTCTTACATATTCTTTAGCTGCAAATATTTGTAATTAATATCCGTTTCCACATTGTCTGTGTCGCCTACAGGTGTGGCCCTTGTCTTCACATCCAAATTATATTTGCTTTCAAAGATCTTAATTGTTGTTGGAAACATGCGGTGTTTGAGGTTACCAGGATTGATAAAGCTTGTTAAATACTTACCTTTAGCTTTTCATTTGCTTAAATGATACTTGTAGCATGCCAAGAAATGCCCGTCCACTCCCTGTACGCTCGGTTACATTACACCTCGCGCAGGATTTTTCCGTATACAAGAATGTTTGAAGAGTATTACTTTATTTAAGGGATTTTCCACTTTGCAAAAAACCCTCGGACAAGTTAACACCTGATCTTCAGGGTAGACTGTAGACAGTGGCATAGCTAGAGTTCGATGGGCCTGGTGCAAAGTTTGGATCTGGGTTCCAGATGTATGTCTATGTATGTAGACATTTAGCATTCTACATCCTATAAAGACGTATGAGTTGCCCGTCCCCCATTATGTAGTAATGTCCCCCACCCTGTTCTAATGCCCCCGTCCTAGTGTAAGGGGGTGCTACGGTGGCCCTGCGACTATGGCTCCTACGCTTGCCCTGACCCTGGAGGTACCCTTGATGGTAGGGAGGTCCAGGTCACCACCCTAAAGGTGGTGTCACACACAGCGACGACGACAACGACGTCGCTGCTACGTCACCATTTTCTGTGACGTAGCAGCGACGTCCCGTTGCTGTCGCTGTGTGTGACATCCAGCAACGAGCTGGCCCCTGCTGTGAGGTCGCCGGTCGTTGCTGAATGTCCTGCTTCATTTTTTGGTCGTCGCTCTCCCGCTGTGAAGCGCACATCGCTGTGTGTGACAGAGAGAGAGCGACGAAATGAAGCGAGCAGGGAGCAGGAGCCGGCGTCTGGCAGCTGCGGAAAGCTGTAACCAAGGTAAACATCGGGTAACCAAGGGAAGACCTTTCCCTGGTTACCCGATATTTACCTTCGTTACCAGCCTCCGCCGCTCTCGCTGCCAGTGCCGGCTCCTGCTCTGTGCACATGTAGCTGCAGTACACATCAGGTAATTAACCCTATGTGTACTGCAGCTAGGAGAGCAAGGAGCCAGCGCTAAGCAGTGTGTGCGGCTCCCTGCTCTCTGCACATGTAGCGACGTTATGATCGCTGCTGCGTCGCTGTGTTTGACAGCTAAGCAGCGATCATAACAGCGACTTACAAGGTCACTGTTACGTCACAGAAATTGGTGACGTAACAGAGATGTCGTTGTCGCTGTTGCTATGTGTGAACCCAGCTTAAGCCATGTCTCTTTTCCAGCCCTGCCCTTATAACACCAACCCCTGGATGGGCAAGACCCCAGGTAACAACCTCCCAAAGGCACAGACAAGGGGATAAAACTGAAACACACTCTCACCGCATATGACCACAGATGAGAGACGAAACGACACCAGAGGGAATAAACCAAAAGGGGTAAGAGCAATTTACACCAGGGAACTCTCAAATTGAGCAGACAACGATTAGCTGGTCACCAAATAGAGGTGTGCCATGGACGCCGGGATTTCACCACTGCAAGCAGAGACTATCTTCAGCGGTCTCCTACTGCACACCTCAGCCTTAAATAGGAAGAGACCAGCTGTGGAAGGAAATCAGCAACCAGGTTCTCAGCAGGCTGCTCCACAAGGATTAACTCCTGCCTGACTGGGAGCAGTGAAATAACTGAGCTGATGCCCAGCCAAGCTCAGCACTTAAGAGAGACCAGGTTGTCTGTCGGACTCTGCAAGGTGAACAGAGTGCAACGCTATAGAAGTAATCCGCGTGCGCGGATATGGATGGCGCATGACACATGGGCTCCTTTCTCATAAATCTAACCCCCATCCTGGTATATATGCAGTCCATTCTGGTAAAAATGTCCCCATCTTGGTATATATGTCCCCATCCTGGGCCCCTCCTGATATATATTGTCTCCCTCCTGGTATCTACTGTCCCCCTCCTGGGGCCCTCCTGGTGTATACGGTTCCCCTCCTGGTATCTACTGTCCCCCTACTGGGGCCTCCTGGTGTATACAGTCCCCCTCCTGGTATCTACTGTCCCCCTCCTGGGGCCCTCCTGGTATATACTGTCCCCCTTCTGGGGACCTCCTGGTATATACTGTTCCCCTCTAGCGTATTCCCTGCATTGGTGAGCCATATGTTTTTTTTAAAACATGCTTATTTTTTAACTATTTTAAAGATATGGAATAAAAGTTGTTTTTATAATTTCCTGGTCGAATTGTTGGAATTTTCTATCCAAGAATACTGTTCCCCTCTTGGTATATGTTGTCCCCCTCCTGTGGCCCTCCTGGTGTATGCAGTCCCCCTACTGGGGCCCTCCTGGTATATACTGTCCCCTCCTGGTATCTACTGTCCCTCTGTTGGGGACCTCCTGGTATATAGTCCCTCTCCTAAGCACCTCCAGGTATATACTGCCCCCCTTCTGGTATATACTACCCCCTTCTGAGGCCCTCCTCGTATATATTGTCCCCCTCCTGGTATATACCGTGCCCCTGCTGGGCCCCTCCTAGTATTACTATCCCCCTCCTGGTATATACTGTCCACTTCCTGGTATCTACTGTCCACCTCATGGTATATATGTCTCCATCCTGGAAAATATATCTCTGTTCTGTCTAATGCAAAAACAACAACATTGTTCTCAACGTCCTTGGCTCCCATTATGCTCAGCGTCTGGGATCAGCAATTTTCAAATCTTGTCAGATTCCCAACGGGATTTAGGTTTGGACTGTGACTGGGCCGTTCACACTTATGAATATGCTCTGATCTAAACCCCCCATTGTAGCTCTGGCAGGATGTTTAGGGTCGTTGTCCTGCTGGAAGGTGAACCTACTGTACATCCCAATCTCAAGCATTTTTCAGCCTCAAACAGGCCCTGCATTTAGCTCCATCCATCTTCCTATCATCTCTGACCAGCTTCCCTGCCCCTGCTGAAAAAAAGCCTCCCCACAGCAGGATGCTGCCACTACCATGGGTGATGGTCAGATGGTGTTTTGAGGGTGATGTGCAGGGTTAGTTTTTTGCCACACGTAGTGTTTTGCATTTAACCCAAAAAGGTCTACTTTGGTCTCATCTGACCACAATACCTTCTTTCATATGCTCCCTGTGCCCTGTACATTACTTTTTGCAACTGCAAATGGGACTTATGACTTGCTTTCAAAAATGGCTTTCTTTTTGCCATTCTTCCCGAAGACTGTAAGCCTGCGAGCACGGTCCCCACTCCTATTGTAACTGTTGAACTTTTTTGATACCTTTGCTTCGCTTTAGTCCGTACAACCCCTCGCTTAATTGTAGAGCGCTGCGGAATATGTTGGCGATATATAAATAAAAGGTAGTATTATTATTCCATAAAAGACAGCTTTGGGTAGTATACAAATGCACACAATTTTCAGATTTCAGATCAATTCCTTTACACTTCACATTTACTTGCTACTTTGTGTTGGTATATCACAAAAATCCCCAATAAATTACATTTTAAGTTTGTATGTGTAATGGGAAAAAATACGGGAAAAGTGTCACGGCTGGCTCTTCACATGATGAGACCAGTGACAGATTCTGGACTTGAGAGTCATTTCCATTGTTGACTCTTAATATTAAACAGGTTTTCATTTCTGTTAGCAGTTGTAGGGTTAATGTCAGTATTACTTGGCTAATTTCGAGCTCAGGTGTTTCCGGTTTGGACCACTCCTAGTCCCTTTATATACCCTCTGCTACCAGCAGAGGGTGCTGGTTATTTTCTTACCCATTTGGATACTGGTCCTGGAGGTGGAAGGAGCTGGTGGAGCCCTCTCTTGATGTTGCTGTGCTGGCTGCAGTCTTGGTGTTGACTGCAGCTTCTGTTGTTGTGTTTCCCTCATCTGTCTTCCTGCCCCTGTGTGTTGTTTCAGTGCAGCAGTGGGACTAGCGTCCTTCACCTGCCCACTCACTAGCCAGGACAATTGTATGTTTTTTTTCAGGGCTTCAGGTTCCTGCTCAGTGACAGGTGAGGAACATGTATAGGGACTGGGTAGGAGTGCAGGGTACAGTGGCAGGTAAGTGGAGAAGGTGTCCATCTTCCCTCTCACTAGTCCTAGGGCCCTCTGTTGTTAAAGTGTCCCCGGTGTGCTCCTTGTTTGTCTTGGTTTAACTCCTGTTGCTGTGTGTGTTGGCTCACGGTCTTCTCTCCCCCTAGTCGGCGTCATGACAAAAAGTTTATGGGGTGTGAATACTTTTTCAATCCACTGTATAAATGGGTCACACAATCCTGCTGGTATATGGTCACCTTTAAGTGCAGGTCTATCAACCAATGCTAATTTTTAGCCTTTTCAGTTCTTGTTATTCAAATGGGCGTTGTGCTCAGGAGGAGGAGCTGAGGATCCACCTACTTGGCTAAAAAGAATAATTTAATATGCAAGGAAGAAGGGGCCCTATATAACGACTGGAGGGGTGCAGGAGCAAAAGACAAACTGTACCGGATTCAAGAGAACCAAATAAAATTTATGTGTAAATCAATTGTCTGAGAAGATGAGACAACTTGTATAAGTCTGTTGATTTGCCTCGTTGGGTTTCGCCAGGTCATCACGTAAAACCGGGTAACTTTTTATTACATGGGTCAAAACATAACAATATCTGTAACAGCAATTACAGTTAATCCGTGGGAGTCTTCTCAGCAAAACGAGATGCAAACAGTGTTGCACAAGTTTTCCATCACCCGGTATGTAAGGTGAATGTACAAGGCCCTTTTTAGCCAAACATAAACTCATAGGCGTAACAAAGTGACTCTCGTACTCATTACAGACGTTGTGTTATCACCCATCAGTAGTTGTCATATAAATCAATAAAAGTCAGATGGGGTAGTACACTAACAAAGTGAACTCGTAACCTCACCAACCCTAGAGGACAATGGAAAAGAAAGACAGACGTTGCATTATGCACCCTATGAGCACAGCAAAAAGAAATACAACAAAGTGGCTCTTACAGTATAAATAGCTCTAATGACAGGGGCATGTGAGTAATTAGGTTAGCCAATATTCACATAAGACATACAGCAGATGAAATAAGCGTTGGACATCTATGGTTTGATTTCTTTGCGGGTGTGGATTTCACGGGTTGTTAACAACATCTGTTGAGAAATTCATGTCAATAGCACCTTTAGAAATATATGTACTTCTTAATCTCCAGGAGGAAGAAAAGACCCTTGAAGAGAAGAAAAAAAATGAAAAATGAAAGCTTCCTGTGGAGAAGTTAATTCCATGTGTTTCGCCATAATACAGCTTCTTCAGGGGTTAGCTACTTTTTAAAAAAAAATTGTGCACGGTTAATTTGGAAATCTGTACTGGGTTTATAGATTCTCTAAGTCATAATCTATTTGGCCATGACTAAATTAAGGAATTCACTGTTCTTTACCTTTATTGCCCACAAGAAAACATGGATTCTGCTGCAGGATAAATCTCAGGTGTGTCACCAAAATAGTCACGAATTAGCAGCAGTATGAAGTAGTAGAGTCAGTTATGTAACTACCAGGGGGGGCAGAGGGGGCGGTCGCCCCATTCCCCAGTCCTGAAGGGGCCCACCCGAAGCTACTGCTATTCAGGACTGAATTGGAGGAAATCGCTGTATGAGCGCTGAAGGGGCAGAAGAAAACTAATTAGCTACTGCCCAGACAATACCTGGCCTGCTATTGGTACAGAACCTGCCATGATGTCAAGCACATGTGACCCATGTGAGAAGAGCCACAGAGGTTTTCCAGGCAGGAAGCTTCAGAGGGTAAAGGAGAAGCTAGAGATGTGTACATGTGTGACAGGTAATGCGGGGGCATGGAGGGTGCAGGGTGAGTTGCATATGAGTGGTGCCGACTGTGACAGAGGGGTAAGGTGGTTATCGAGTGCATGGTATTTGGGGGCACTGGGCAGGTGTGTGAGGTATGGGGTTGCAGGATGCCTGGGATATGGGGTGCACAATGTGTGAGTGAGGGGGCAAGATGTGTGAGATATAAGAGTGCAGGGTCTGAAGGGGATATTGGATTCTAAATTGTGTGGGATATAGGGGTGCAGGGTTTGTGAGACATGGGGGTGCAGGATATGTGTGATGTGGTGGACACAATGTGTGAGCGATGGGCAAGGTGTGGGATATGGGAGTTCAGTGTGTGTGGCATATGGGGGGCACGATGTGTGAGCAAGGGGGCAAGTTGTGTGGGATAACGGGGTGCAGGGTCTGTAGAGGAAATTGGATTGTAAGGTATGAGGCATATAGGGGTGCAGGATTTGTGAGATATGGGGTGCAGGATGTGTGGGATATGGTGGGCACGATGTGTGAGCGACGGGGCAAGTTGTGTGGGATATGGTGGTGCAGGGTCTGTAGGGAATATTTTATTGTAAGGTGTGAGGGATATAGGCGTGCAGGGTTTGTGAGACATGGGGTGAGGCATGTGCAGATATTTTTTATTTAGGTGTAATTATAAAGATACTGTTGTTTTTTTATTACATCGTTTTGGAATGTGCTGCAGAAGATCGGAGAAGATGGAAGTCTGCGGAGACGAGCTGTGGATGCCCAAAGTCATCATGGCGTCTGGACCAGATTAAGAAGAATGGCAGGATACAAAACCAATCAGAGAAGAAGTCACAAGTAACGTACCTGGATCTAAGGGAGCATTTATACTGGACAATCACCGCCTTTAAACAACCGTCGATCGGTTGGTTATATGATGACAATCGACAGTCGTTTAATGGCCTATGACTGCAGACTTGTGAATTCTTATAGCAGGTGCAGCGAACGCTGTCAGGGTTTTCCAGTACCGGCGAAGAGAGTGGCTGCCATGTTACCATAAGTATGCGCTTTGCATACTTCAGGCCACATTCCAACTAGACTTGCGCGGCTCGCTCAGAAAACTTACATCACATGGTAAGCTTGGACAATCTCTTTAATATGCTCCTTCTGTGCACGCTGTAACATTGTTTTCGGCAGCACCTCTCCGAGAATTTTGCATGGCCACACAGTCTGTGAAAAAACACGGATATGTGAACTGCCCCACATGGAGAGAACACGTACGTGAAACACAGACATCCGCATGAGGCTTTAGTCTGACTTACCAGTAGGGAGCATGATTGATTTAAAGGGAACCTGTCAGCAGATTTGGGGCCTATAAGCTGCGACCACCACCACTGCGCTCTTATATGCAATATTCTAACATGCTGTATATAAGAGCCCAGGCCGCTGTGTAGAACGTAAAAATTACTTTATAATACTCACCCAGGGGGTTACTCCGGTGAAGACTGGTCAAATGGGTGGTTCTGTTCTCCGGCACCGGTGCCTCCTCTTTCGGCCATCTTTGCTCTCCTCCTTCTAAAGCTAGCATGCATGTCGCATACTACATCATACACACTCGACGGCTCTGAGGTCCTGCGCAGCGCACTTTGATCTGCCCTGGGCAGGGTAGATCAAAGTATTGTAGTGCGCCTGCGCAGGAGCTCAATACTGGCCTGTGTGGATGACGTAGTACGCGAAATGCACGCCGGCTTCAGAAGGAGGAGCACAAAGATGGCCGAAAGAGGAGGTTCCGGAGAATGACGCCACCCATTTGACCAGTCTGCACCGGAGCGACCCCCTAGGTGAGTATTATAAAGTGTTTTTTATGTTCTACACAGTGGCCTGGCCTCTTCTATACAGCATGTTAGAATGTTGAATATAAGAGCCCACTGGTGGTGGCCGCAGCTTATAGGCCCCAAATCTGGTGACAGGTTCCCTTTAAGAGTTTAGGGCAGCATGAACGCCAACTACGGCCCTGCCGCTACACTTGACTGTATTAGGCTATGTGCGCACGTGTGTGTAATTCATGCAGTTACGCTTTGTAGCACAGCGTAACTGCATGCGTCCTGCGTCCCCTGCACAATTAATGGAGATTGTGCAGGGGCCGTGCCTACGTTGCGTCTTAGAGCGCAGCGCTTCGGCTGCTGCCCGAAGCGCGCGTTCTAAGAAGTGACATGTCATTTCTTCCGTGCGCTTTGCCGGCAGCCCCTGCTCTGTCTATGGCAGGAGTTGCAGGCAGAGCGCACTTTCTCTGCCGGCACCATGCGCTTCAGAACGGAGCTTTTCAGCTGCGCTCTGAAGCGCACCTTTTAGGTGCGGTGCAGAGCGCACATGTGCGCACATAGCCTTAAGGGGGCTTTACACGCTGCGACATCGCTAATGCGGAGTCGTTGGGGTCACGGAATTGGTGACGCACATCCGGCCGCATTAGCGATGTTGCTGCGTGTGACACCGATGAGCGATTTTGGATCATTGCAAAAACATGCAAAATCGCTCATCGGTGACATGGGGGGTCCATTCTCGATTATCGTTACTGCAGCAGTAACGATGTAGTTCGTCGCTCCTGCGGCAGCACACATCGCTATGTGTGACGCCGCAGGAACGAGGAACCTCTCCTTACCTGCCTCCCGGCCGCTATGAGGAAGGAAGGAGGTGGGCGGGATGTTCCAGCCACTCATTTTCGCCCCTCCGCTTCTATTGGGCGGCCGCTCAGTGACGTCGCTGTGACGCCGCACGGACCACCCCCTTAGAAAGGAGGCGGTTCGCCGGTCACAGCGACGTCGCCGGGCAGGTAAGTATGTGTGACGGGTCTGCGCGATGTTGTGCGGCACGGGCAGCGATTTGCCCGTGTCGCACAACAGATGGGAGCGGGTACCCACGCTAGCGATATCGGGACCGATATCGCAGCGTGTAAAGTAGCCTTTAGTGTGTGCATTCATGCTGACATTTTTTTCTTTTTCTAGCACCACTTGATCCGAGGACAAAATTGGACATGTGCACTGCCTCATTGGAAAACATTGGTCCGAGTATGATCCAATGTTTTGTCCGATCATACTCAAAATGAAAATACAGTTGAGTAGAGCAGTCAAGAAAGGCGCTAACCATAAAAACAGGCTAGAGTATTAGATGACAGACCAGGGGATGGGTTTGGTCGGGAATTTAGCCAAGGATCAGACCAAATCACAATCAGTACTAGGAGTAGAATAACAGGAACAAGAGAACCCAATGCCCTTAGTGTGTCCTGCAGTGAGTGGCAATGTCAGACTGGCTACCAAAGGAACCGCCAGTAATACCAGTCTTGGCTGCGGTTAGCTGCACTGAACTCCAGAGCTTTCACCTGAGCTCCGGAGTGCAGCCTGGACTGAAGTCTGCATTTGCAGGACTGAACCGTGAGCGCCGACTGATTCTCCGGTGATTGCGGTTCAGTTCATGACATCTGCGGACGGGCCGAGCTGAACTCCAGAGCTCAGCCCGGCCTGTCCGCAGTTGTCAGGAACTGAACTTCAGTCCTGCAATCCATGAGTTCAGTCCAGGCTGCACTTCGAAGCTCAGGTGAGAGCTTCGGAGTTCAATCCAGGAGCTCTCACGCTAACGCACCTGGAAAATCGGGATAAACCAGGTAAAACGTCAGAATTGGCACATCTAATGGATTCAGGCTTCTACATTTAGGCTGGGAAAGGGCCAAATATCCATGACTCTTCCCACCCTGATAATACCAGCTCACAGCTATCCGCTTTACCTTGGTGTGTTATGACAAATGGGGGTGACCCATTTCTTTTTTTTTCAATTTTTTATCTAAGACATGGGGTCCTCCATATTTTTGATAACCAGCTGATAGCTATAGACTGCTATTATCAGGGTTAGAAAAGCCATGGATATTGGCTCCCTGTCAGCCCCCAGCTGCTGCTTTATCTTGATTGGTTTGCAAAATAGGGAGAGAGTATAAACCATTTTTTTAAATTCATTTATTTATGTTTAAACTACAATACAGCAAACTGGTCTGCAAGCAATGACAAATGCCAAAATAGAGGGTGGGGGGCGTGTATAGCAGTTTTACTGCAACCAATCACAGACTCTGGCACAGAGGTGGGCGTGGGAAGCAGTGAATATTGTAAGGGCCAGGAGGACGGGTAGGCCCAGGAGGTGGATCCACTGGACTGAGCACCCCACCGGAGGGCAGGGTACCCGGTAGCTGGAGCACTACGGGTAGCAGGACAGTCCGTTCAGAGAACCGGAATGAAGAAGTCCCTGGGACCACAGAGTCTCTGAAGGTAGTCCGGGTGGCGAGGCTCAGGTTCGGAGGCTGGGATGATGTCAGGCAGAATCCGGAACCAGCTGAGCGAGGGGGTCGGTCACCACACGCATCCACGGATCGGAGACTGGAGGAACTGAAGAGGCGGCGGGCAGTCACCGACCGGAGTTCTGGAACCGTCGTGGTCAGGACCGTTTGGCGTGGCAGGAGCGTCTCTACAAGACAGATAAAGTCAATACTGGACAAGGCACAGGAGGACCTGACTCCTAGCTTTCTAAACACGAACAACAGGCCCCGCCCACTTGGAAAAGAAACCCCTTTATACCCTGTACCTGTGTAGTCAATATCCTGTCAGTGGACGCTGGCCCTTTAAGAGAGGGTCAATGACCGCGCGTGCGCCCTAACGTGCATGCGCAAGGCCTGGGTGCCAGAAGCCAGGGCAGGAAGTGGTGCATGGGAGGCAGGAGTGCCCGGCAGAAGGCTCAGCGTCGCAGAAGGGTGCCGGGAGCGGGGATCAGGACACCTGGAGGACGCAGGTGAGGGAGAGGGAGCAAGGAGGCTGTGGAGTGGAGGACCGGGATGCGTGGCACGGGAGCCGGGATGCGTGGCACGGGAGCTGGGGAGCGTGGCACGGGAGTCGGGGAGCGTGGCACGGGAGCCGGGGAGCGTGACAAATATTCATATTCAAATATTCATATGCAGTTTAATGAGCAGGCCCAGAATCTTATCTTTGAAGAACCACAGTATGTGTAACCGTCCTGCTCTTACCCTCATTTTACTTCATTTTGCGGCCCCCTAGCCCTTACTATGACCATTTTATAGCCATTTTTCAGCACAGAAGTTCAGGTAACCATTGACTTGCATGGGGATTGGCATCCAGGGTCAAGTTCAAGTCAAGTCCAGTTCCCAAACGGACGTTTTTTGTTTAAATTGTTCATGGCGCTGGAGACCTGCGGAAGGTTCGTAGACGACAGTCCATGTTCGGACCATGACAGACAGATTTGTAAATGTTGTACTCATGAACAAAGACATGGCTAGAGGAGATTTTGGTGGCTCATACAACCAGGGTGATGGATTCTAGTAGGTTAATCTCCGTACAGTGGACACTGTATTCAGACAAAGAGTGAGGGCCATGCCCCAGTGGAAAATATTCTAGAAATTGTCCATCGTGGACCCAAAACTTAAACCACCAGATCTTGAAGACCAGATCTGGAATGATGGATGTTTTTGATGTTTTTGAAAGTTCCTTGTTGTTTCTCTGGACCATTGAAATCGTTACTTGTGAATATCCAATGCGTGTGAAAATCAGGTTCATGATGCAAGTGTCATGCGTCCTCACATCATCTGAAGACAACAGCTGCAGAAAAAGTGCATGGTCAGGCTACAGTTAGCTGGAGATAGGCTGACCTCATGTGAATGGAAAAATAATCATTTATCGAGCACAGAGCAATGCTGATAGGGAAGGGCACAGCTATCTCCCACAACACTCACATATCATATATTCACAGAGGAAGCCAGAAAAGAAATAGCAGAAAATGTTTATGTTACTAGTTCTCTAGGGTAAATGGCATCGTGATGAGAAGAGCGGGACGACGAAGGATAAGTCTACACAAGACAAAATGTGTCGTCAGATAAAGGACTACTGAGAAATTACATTTTATGAGTTGTTTTTTTTTTTAAATATATATATTTTTCACTTGATAAACGCTACATTAAAAATTGCAGTTCTCACACTGGCCACTAGGTTTAATTTAAGTCTCCTACCTCCTCTTGGGCACATGGACATTACAGCAATAGACTGACTGAGGTCACATTTGTTTGTATCGAAGCCTTATCTGAGCATTCTGTAATCTGATCAAAGTTTCCTGTGAAGCATGACTGAAGAGGTGAGCTGTGACATCTATTGTGAATGGTGAATTCTATGTTATTTACAGTATATAAAGGTATTATCAGTCATTCTACAGGGGGAGGAGGTGAGCTGTGAGATCAACAATTGTGGATGGTGGATCCTGTGTTATCTACTGTATATAGAGGTGTGAAAACAGGAGAAAGATGAGTAGAACTGCTTCACAATATATGTTTTTTTATTCTATATTATTATTTTACTTTATAAAAGTTGGTAGAAAAAAACACAACACACATATATGATGTAAATACAATAATGGAGAAAAAAGAGGCAAAGAGGAGGGATGTTAAAAAGAGGCACAGACAAAACCTTCATGAATAATTGTTAAAGTACTATTGTGGAGCCCCGCTAACGCTGTGTCGGTGCATTACCTTCAGGGACTCCACTCAGCTGGATCTGTCTGGTCACAGGTAGGAAACCTTCTTTGTAGTTTGTCGTGACGCCACTCTCAGATTTGCGGTCAGTGGGGGACCGCCACTGCAGGTTAAGGGATGCCTGGGGCTGATGGTGGGTGCAGCCAGTTGTAGTAGCCTCCTGAGAGTGAGGCAAGCCCCAGGGCCCTGTGTAGATGTGTAGAACTACAAGGCGCAGAATGACTCAACACAGGCAGGATGTCTTTCAGGGTTTTTACTCACAGTTGATGGCAGGGTGAGTGACCCGGGCGTAGCTGGGATGAACCAAGTGGGAACCAGGTGTCCTTCAGGCTGACTTGTGAGGGTGACTACTAACTCGCCTTCCTTAGCCCTTGGTGGTTTGGGGTAACCCCGACTTTGAGTCCCTATGGGGGTCACCCAGGGAAGATGCTGCAGCCTCTCTCCCCTTCGTTTGCCGTTTGCTTGTCGCCTGGACCAGGCCACTCCAGCTGCTTGCCTCCTGTGACCTATGGGCCCTAACTGTGGCTACGTGGCTGCGGCTTTTGTGGTGTTGTGGCGTGGGCTTTGAGAGCCCCACACCGGCAGGTTTAGCAAAAGAAAGCTGGATCTATCTCCGCTTCGGGATCTGCCGCCCGTTTGGGCCTGGTACTCTCTAGCAGTCTCCTTACTTCCCACTCCGTGCTCTCTCTCTAGCTGAAGATGGATTTCGGGTAGCACTCCTAGTTGACCGTTCTCCCCCGTCGGTAGCCACTGCGCGGACGCTGTCAGACTACAGCAGCCCACGGGAAGGGGTCAGCTCTCCTCGGAGCTCCCTGTACTCTGCACTGCCTGGCTCACATCTGGGACCTTCATTGCTGCTCCTGTCTGAGCTTCACTTTCCTGCTGCTCACTCCTCCACACTCTGCTGCAGACTCCTACAGACTGTTTACTCCTCCTTCTCTTTTCCCTTTTGTGCCTGCCTACGCCACCTAGCAACCAGACTCTCTTACCACACCCCTTGAGAGGAGATGGAGGCTTTTGGCCCCCTCCACTATTCCAGTGAAGGTGAAGGCTTTTCCCCCTCCTGGGATCCCCAGGGGTCCTCTCATGGGTACATGTGTGAGACCTGATCACTATGCGCCTGTGTTCCACACCCCGGTCAGCCTTCTGGATTACCTGTGTTGTACTGTCCCCAGCATGGGTGCAGTACTCAGTGGTGCCTGACCAGGTCAGGGGCGCCACACTATCATAATACCATAATATTGTCACAGAGGTTATATCAGACAAAATGTTGACAAACCCCTTTCCTGTGTGCTATCATGTATGATTATCGCACCTATATGTGATTACAACAGTGCAGCAATCTCACACAGGAAAGGATAAAACAGAAAGGCATAAAAAATCTATCTATGCCAGTTATGTGTCCAATATAACCTCTAAAACGCCCAGAGCAAAAGACCGCACATGTGTACATTTATTTCATCAAGCCTATAACCACACCATCAGCAGGCACCATTGGTAAATAGCCCATTTTACATATATAAGAAAAAGGATGTAAAGGGGGTCTGCCAGGCTGGCTATATATCAATACGGCATTTATCATCTAATGTGAAAATCACATGTACGTGCATTCAGCTTAATAGGCATATAACAAATGACAATGAGGTGGTTATGAGTGGAGTCCCGCCAGTTCCAGCGTCCCCTACTACTAATCATGTGTCAATACACTGAATCAGCATTAAAAGGAAGTTACCTCATACTACTGCAGTAGAGGAAGCACAGACATAGGCGGGAACCCCATACATACCACACTATGCAGTCAGTAAGTGTAAGTCCAATCAGGAAGGCTTGTCAGGTGTGGAAGGGTTAAGTCCCCCAGAAACTCCGACGTACGTTTCACAGATAACCTAGCTAGTGCACGGTTGCTTCATCAGGGAGTGACTGATCATACTGAATCGGCTGATTTAAATAGCCGCTCAGTCCCTCAGAGCAGCTGTATCCTATCAAAGGATGTTGCCGGCGCATGCGCGTATGGCATCCCCGGGATCCGGAAACCCCCACACACCGTCATACCCCCAGCGCACGCGCGGGAGCGGGGACGCGTCTCCATGGCGCCCGCGCGTGCGCAGTGAGTCACCCAGAGACGGCCGGGAGGAAGGCGGACCCGCGGCGCAACACGCGCGCACGTCCATGATAGGTAAGAGGCAAGTGTGCACAGACACGGGTATATACAGTAACATTATGCGGTCGCATGGTAGATAAATGCAAGATAAAGCCACATAACAACTTATGACATAAATAGATATATAGTCACAGCGCCGCATATAACATCCAGTGTCTGTGTCCACAAGAGTAGAAAGATTCCTCGATGTCAGAATTTAGCTTGATATTCAAATTCATACAGGACCAAGGCTGTTATTTCAGAGGGACATATAAAAGGGAAAAGGAAACACAGTAAGTAATTAAGAAGAAAAATAAAACATACATAAAAACAAATCCCGCAGTCAAACAGAGGGAGATGGAACCCATACAGCGGGGTAATGTCAAAGAAAAGGGGCAAAACTTAGTGCCTCGTTAAGACCCAACGGAGTAATTGTGCCCAACAGCACCATCCATCGTGTCTCACGTTGGGCTAGCCTTTTCTTAATATTGCCACCCCTGATACCACCATGGACCACCTCAATCCCACGTATTAGTAGAGATTTCGGATCACATCCATGGTGGGCCTTGAAGTGGCGTGGGATAGTCTTGAGGGAGGCAAAGTCAGTCACAGTCCTTGCCGCAGCAATGTCCCTCACATGCTCGCGGACGCGAACGCGCAACTCGCGCGATGTTAACCCTATGTAAATCAATGGGCACCCACAAACAGCATAATATATGACGTTTGAGGTGCCACATGAAATGTAGTCCCTAATATGGAACTCACGCGTCCCGTCTGATGACGAGAATACCGAGCTGCGAGTGACATTGCTGCATGCAAGGCAATGACCACATGGGAAGCACCCAACCCGAGGGCTGGTAAGTAAGACCTAAGAAACCAGATGCTGGTGGAACATAATGACTCCTGACGAGCACGTCACGGAGATTAGCCGATCTCCTGGCCGTCATTAGGGGGTGGTCAGACAGGGAATCCTTCAAAGCGGGATCAGATGTTAAGATAGACCAGTGGCGATTCAGAATGGAACGAATATTGTGCCATTCATGATTAAAGGTAGTAATAAATCTCACCGCCTGATGTTCTGGTCTATCCTTTTTTCTTGTCAGAAGGAGTTGGGACCTTGGAGTGTTTTTCGCCCTAAGGTAGCCCCTCTTAATACTACGGTTGCTATATCCCCTTTCTTGGAACCGAGACTTGAGGTCGGCAGCTTGCTCCTCAAATTTTTGGTCGGATGAGCAAATTCTCTTCATCCTCAGGAACTGTCCGGTGGGGACAGCGCGAATAGTGGATAAGTTATGGGCAGACGAGGCATGAAGTAACGCATTCACCGATGTGCTTTTCCGAAACACATCTGTTTGAATCAAATTATCATTATCAACTGTAATTAGAATGTCCAAAAAATCAATACATTTATTGTGATATTTGTGTGTCAATTTAATATTGAATGGATTCATGCCAAGTCTGCCCACAAAAGTCTCAAGCTGCTCCGCCGTACCCTGCCACAAAATCAACAAGTCGTCTATATATCTAAGCCAGCACTGCACATGGGATACGGCCTGGTCGCCCTCGTCGCCAAAAATCGATCTCTCCCAGTACCCTAGGAAGAGATTGGCGTACGAGGGCGCACAGGCCGCACCCATCGCAGTGCCGCGTTGTTGTAGATAGAACGAATCTTTAAATGTGAAGAAGTTGTGGGTAAGGATAAAGCGGAGCAGCTGGAGAATCAAATCACACATCGCGCCGTCCCGACCGGAGGCCCCAAGGAAGAATTGAGTAGCTGCCAAACCATCGTCATGGCAGATGCAGGTATACAAAGATTCTACATCCGCCATGACCAAAAGCATGTCTGGTTCCATATAGATGCCATTGACCCTATTGAGCACGTCCGTCGTGTCTTTTAGGTAGGAGGGAAGTGTTTCCACCAGAGGTTTTAAATAGAAGTCAATGAACTTACATACTGGGTCACACATTCCCTCCAGTCCAGACACGATCGGACGGCCCGGCGGGTCAAGGGCATCTTTATGAATTTTGGGGAGCAAGTATAAGGTGGGCACCTTGGGATATTTAACCAACAAGCCATCCACAACCTTCCTCGTGACAAGACCCAAATCCAGCGCCCGCTCAAGAATTATTGAGAGCTCTCTAGAGAAGGAGTTCACAGGGTTAAAGTCTAGTTTTTTATACGTCTCTCTATCTCTCAACTGACGAAAGGTCTCCCTTTCATATTTAGTAATAGGCCAAATTACTATGTTTCCCCCCTTGTCAGCGGGTTTTATTACCACGTCCTTCCAGCTCTCAAGTTGTTTTAATACTGTTCTCTGTCGAGATGTAAGGTTATCATTATGCCGCCTAGATGGTAACCGAGCGAAATCGTTTAATACCAACCTTGTAAATATCTCGACAGAGGGACAAAGTGACAAGGGGGGAAATTTCGTGGATTTTGGTAAAATTGATGATGGGAACACACCTGTGCCATCAGGGGATTGTTGTTCCGATTGAAGTTCCTCCAAAATTGCCAAGGCCTCTCTCTCTTCCCGACTGTCCAAACCAAATGTTGGCGTGTTGCGATTATGTAACTTTTTCAATACCAGCTTTCTAGAAAAAAGATGGAGATCTTTCATAGCTGTAAAAAAGTTGAAAGCATTAGTTGGAGAGAAAGAGAGCCCCCTGGACAGAACCTCAGTTTGTGCCCCTGATAACACATGGGTGGATAGATTGATTACCTGGAGAGTACGGTTATCTTTTTTAGATGTTTTTGATGGAACTTGTTTGGTAGCTTTAAGTCGTGTTATTACCCCTGAAGTTGCAGGGTTCAATCCCAAATTCGTCCCATCCGTACTACCAGGAGCCGTTGTTTCGTCAGAAGAGAAACCAGATATGAGGGACGCAGATCGTGACCGTGATCCTGTTTTAGATCGAAATCTAGATCTAGATCTATATGATGGCTGTTGCCATCTATAGATAAGGTTGAGTTGTTGATCACGAAGATCACGTTGGAATTTTTTGATTTTAAACGCCTGTATCTCCTTCTCCATCTTACTGAGCTCAAGATCAATATCAGTATTAAATTTGGAGAGATGTGTAGCCCCGCAGGTGGTGTGTCGGTGTCGGTGCGTTACCTTCAGGGACTCCACGTTGCTGGATCTCCGTCACTGGTAGGAAATCTTCTGTTTTTGATCGTGACGCCACTCTCAGTATTGCGGCCAGTAGGGACCGCCACTGCAGGTTGAGGGTCGCCTGGGGCTGATGGTGTGTGCAGTTAGATGTAGGAGCCTCCTGAGAGTGAGGCAAGCCCCAGGGCCCTGTGTAGGTTTGTAGTACCACAAGTCGCAGAATAACCACACAGGCAGGAATGTCTTTCAGGGTTTTTACTCACTTCAGGTGGCAGGGTGAGTAACCCGGGCGTAGCTGGGATGAACCAGGTGGGAACCAGGTATCCTTCAGGCTGACTTTATGAGGGTGACTACAAACTCGCCTTCCTTAGCCCTTGGTGGTTTGGGGTGACCCCGACTTTGAGTCCCTATGGGGGTCACCCAGGGAAGATGCTCCAAGCCTCTCTCCCCTTCTTGTGTTGCCGTGTGCTTGTTCCCCGGGCCAGGCCACTCCAGCCTCTTGCCTCCTGTGACCTATGGGCCCTACTTGCGGTTATGTGGCTGCGGCTTTTGGTTGTTGTGGTGTGGGCTGTAAGAGCCCCACACCGGCAGGTTTAGCAGAAGAAAGCTGGATCTATCTTTGCTTCGGGATCTGCCGCCCGGTTGGGCCTGGTGCTCTCTAGAAGTCTCCTTACTTCCCACTCCGTGCACTCTCTAGCTGAAGCTGGCTTTCAGGCAGCACTCCTAGTTGACCGTTCTCCCCCGTCTGTAGTCACTGCGCGGGCGCTGTTAGACAGCCTCAGCCCCACAGGTCTGCTCCTCACTGAGCCCTCTGGAGTTCAGCTCTAACTGACTCACTGCTCCTCCTCTCCTGTTCTTGCCTACGCCACCTAGCAGCCAGATTCTCCACCACACCCCTTGAGAGGAGATGGAGGCTTTTAACCCCCTGCCACTATTCCAGTGGAGGTATAGGCTTTGCCCCCTCCTGGGATCCCCAGGGGTCCTCTCATGGGTACATGTGTGAGACCTGATCACTATGCGCCTGTGTTCCACACCCCGGTCAGCCTTCTGGATTACCTGTATTGTACTGTCCCCAGCATGGGTGCAGTACTCAGTGGTGCCTGACCAGGTCAGGGGCGCCACATTCCCCCTTAGTTATCACCAGCACGTCCTCGGGCTGCAAGACAACATTTTAAAATGCATAAAACATTAAAACATGGTAAAACATTTTAAGATCACCAGTTATCGTACATCACCACCCTCCACCCACAAGTCCGTTAACCCACCCAAAACCCTCTCAGGAGGCAGGTCACCGGTCCTGTTGGTAACCAGGTCTGGGCCATCCGTTTCCCCAGACCTTTCCTCCAATCTTCCTCTCCCGTTGGCCGCGGCTTCAGCCACTTCTGGCAGGATGTAAAGGCGGCTTTCATGGGCTGGTGGTTTCAGGGTATACCTGGCCTGGTGGATCCGCGCCTTCAGCCTCTTCTGGCAGGATGCAGAGGCGGCCTCCACAGTTGGTGCTGGCCAGGTACCCTCTTTGTGGTGGTGAGCCAAGGCCCCATAAACAGGCGTGCTCTCTGGTCGCAGGTGAGCCAAGGCCCTTTTCTACGGACGGGCCCCCCTGGTCGCAGACGAGCCAAGCCCCTAAACAGGCTGGCCCTGGTGGTGGTGCCACTGGTGTAACTATTTACACTGCGAGAGTTTGTGGCTATAGCCAGTTCATAGCCTTAAGGTTTATGGTTTTCTCACAATAGTTTTTGTGGGCACATTTCTTAAACGTTGCAAACAAAACTTGTCAAAACTTCAACTGGTAACTTGCTGTATTTCTTTACTTCTCTCTACTCTACTCCTCCATTTCACCAGGGCGTGGGCATGTAGGGCACCGGCACCTGTGACTTTCTTGCTCTCCGTCGTCGTCCGTGGTTGTTTCATCTGTAGGATCTTTGTCTGTGGTTGTTTCATCTATAGGTTCTTTATCTTTCCTTTCTTGATCTTCGTCTGTTTCTACATCTGGTTCTTTATCTCTGTCTTTTCTTTCTTGTCTTTCTTGTCTTTCTTGTCTTTCTTGTCTTTCTTGTCTTTCTTGTCTTTCTTGTAGCATGGGATGGCTGTAAGGTTTGCTGGGACATAGCGCTACGCCCAAAGCATACAATCCTCTTTCGCCTTGATGCAGGGTGAACTGAACGGAATCTCCCATCTTTAGATTTCTGCAAGGGTGTCCTCTTGGCAGATGAGCGTTCACATCTCTGCGGTTTACAAATATCCCTTCTTTTATTCCTGGTGCTACAACGAATCCATAGCCGCTTTTCAGATTAAAGTCTTCCACTACGCCATAACACAGGGGTCCTCTGGCCTGGGCTTTGGACCTTCTTAGGCACCTTTTCTCCTCCAGGTCTCTGGCTGTGACCTCTCTCTGCTCTGGAGACTGTGGTGTTGGAGGATACTTTGTTCTGCTGCGCCGTGTCTTGCGGGCTGGGTTCATGCCTGTGGGCTCCCAGGTGAGGTCTTTGGGTTGATCTTCATCTGCTGACGGTGTCAAGTCTTCCTCCTCCCAGCGGGAATAGGGCAGCATCTCCGGCTCTGGGTAGGGGTCTGCTGCGGTTGGCGTCGGAGTCAGCCCTTCTGCTTCCTGGTCTCCTCTCCCCCTTAGTTCTTCGCTGCACTCTGGTTGTGGCAGCGCTGGGGATGAGTGTTCTTCAGCTGGCCCAGGCGGCGGACTCTTCGGCGCAGCTGCAGGGGTTGCCTGTATTTCCTTGGGGGTATGCGGAGGGAGCAGATACCGATCCACCATCTCTTGCGGGAACTGGGCCTCCAGATCAGCCTTCAGCTTCCAGTATTCGGGGTCCTCTCCTATCAGGGTCTTCCTAGCAGGGACCTCTTTTGACTGGGGAGCGGTGTCTGCTCTGGCCTTGCAGGCCGGGGAAAATGATGAGGTAGTCTTCTTTTCTTGGCGGGCCGCGCCTGGCATGGCGGCGGCCTGGTCTTGGCGGGCCGCGCCCTGTATGGCGGCGGCCTGAATTGGCGTTCCTGTCGCGGCCGGTTCCTGGCGGGCCGGACTGGACACTGCAGCCGCGGTCTCACTTGGCGTCGCAGCCTCGATGGGGTCCGTGCAGGCTGAGCCGGGCGTCGCTGCAGTTATCGGAGCTTGGCGGGCCGCACCCGGCGGGGCTGCGGCCTGGTTCAGCATATCACTTGCGGCGCGGACGAGCGTCACTGCTGCGTTGGGGTCTTGGCGGACCGGGTTCAGCAGGGTGGCAGCCTGGGTCAGCGTTACACCTGCAGCACGGATGAGCACTGCCGTGGTGGTCGGAGCCCTGCGGGACAGGCGGGGCATCGCTGCAGCGGCCTGGGCTTGGCGGGCCGCACCTAGCGTGGCTGCGGCCTCACTCAGCGTCGCCGCACCGGGCGCCTCCTCTGGGACCGCGGTCGTAGCAGCTAGGGTCGGGGCTCTTGTTCTAGCCGGGGCAACACCGGACTCACCCATCGGGGTCTGAATCGTCGTCGCCGCTCGATCCGGCAGGCTCCGCGCGGCTCTCTCCTCATAGGTCCGGACCGCTGCAGCCTTCTCTAGAAGCTCCTTGCGTTCCTCATAGAGCCGTCGCATAATCCTGGCCTCCAGCTGATCACAGAAGAGAGCAAGCTCCCGGCACCACCAGGCAGCAGAGCCTGGTTCTGGGTATCCGCGTCTGGATTCCATTTCTGCTCTCCGCAGCAGCAGGTTTGTGGCTTCCCTTCTCTCTCGCCGTTTCTGGACGCTTCCGCTCTCACAGCCGGCAAGGTCAGAACTCTGCAGGGGATCTCTGGGTAGCCACACCTCTTCGTGGGCGGTAACTTCTTCCAGCGCGGGCTGCTGTTGTTTTCCAGCGCGCTTTTCATGGTGGCAAAATGGCGGCGCTTCCAATTTTTCAAGCGGACCGCCCAGGCACATGGTCACCTGTCTGAACAGGTCTAGTCCTTATCCTGTTCGTGACGCCAGATGTGAAGCCCCGCATGTGCAGTGTCGGTGCATTACCTTCAGGGACTCCACGTAGCTGGATCTCCGTCACTGGTAGGAAATCTTCTGTTTTTGATCGTGACGCCACTCTCAGTATTGCGGCCAGTAGGGACCGCCACTGCAGGTTGAGGGTCGCCTGGGGCTGATGGTGTGTGCAGTTAGATGTAGGAGCCTCCTGAGAGTGAGGCAAGCCCCAGGGCCCTGTGTAGGTTTGTAGTACCACAAGTCGCAGAATAACCACACAGGCAGGAATGTCTTTCAGGGTTTTTACTCACTTCAGGTGGCAGGGTGAGTAACCCGGGCGTAGCTGGGATGAACCAGGTGGGAACCAGGTATCCTTCAGGCTGACTTTATGAGGGTGACTACAAACTCGCCTTCCTTAGCCCTTGGTGGTTTGGGGTGACCCCGACTTTGAGTCCCTATGGGGGTCACCCAGGGAAGATGCTCCAAGCCTCTCTCCCCTTCTTGTGTTGCCGTGTGCTTGTTCCCCGGGCCAGGCCACTCCAGCCTCTTGCCTCCTGTGACCTATGGGCCCTACTTGCGGTTACGTGGCTGCGGCTTTTGGTTGTTGTGGTGTGGGCTGTAAGAGCCCCACACCGGCAGGTTTAGCAGAAGAAAGCTGGATCTATCTTTGCTTCGGGATCTGCCGCCCGGTTGGGCCTGGTGCTCTCTAGAAGTCTCCTTACTTCCCACTCCGTGCACTCTCTAGCTGAAGCTGGCTTTCAGGCAGCACTCCTAGTTGACCGTTCTCCCCCGTCTGTAGTCACTGCGCGGGCGCTGTTAGACAGCCTCAGCCCCACAGGTCTGCTCCTCACTGAGCCCTCTGGAGTTCAGCTCTAACTGACTCACTGCTCCTCCTCTCCTGTTCTTGCCTACGCCACCTAGCAGCCAGATTCTCCACCACACCCCTTGAGAGGAGATGGAGGCTTTTAACCCCCTGCCACTATTCCAGTGGAGGTATAGGCTTTGCCCCCTCCTGGGATCCCCAGGGGTCCTCTCATGGGTACATGTGTGAGACCTGATCACTATGCGCCTGTGTTCCACACCCCGGTCAGCCTTCTGGATTACCTGTATTGTACTGTCCCCAGCATGGGTGCAGTACTCAGTGGTGCCTGACCAGGTCAGGGGCGCCACAGAGCGCTTCAGAGGATAATGAAGATTTTATCGTATGAAGCAGTTGTTCCATTTCTTTCTCCATATCTCCAATAGATGAGCTATTGAGCTCAATTAGGAGTTGTAAATATCCTCTGGAGCAAGTGCTGGATAGTTCTTCCCATTTATTCCTGAATGATTCACTCTCCACTGGGAAAGATGGAAATATTTGTACCCGTAATCCACGGGGGATCAGATTTCTCTGCGCATACTTGTTGAGGAAAGCCCTGTTCCACCAGGTTTTGGTTCGCTTCCTCAGGAGATCCCTGTATCTTGTGACTGCCTCCTTGATAATGACATCACCACACACCTCCTCACCAGTGGTGCCGACCTCCTCAAGTGCCACATTTAATTGTGTGAGCCACGCATTATCGCGGGCTCTGAAATCCATACTAGATAGAAGAAGGAAAGCTGTGGAAACCACAGAAAAAATTGTTAGATACATAGAGTCCAACATTACATTAGAGACACACAGCAGCTGCCCCTCAATTGGGACGCTGCATTGCGTGTCAGAGCTACTCAAAAGTAGGAATGAAAACAGGAGAAAGATGAGTAGAACTGCTTCACAATATATGTTTTTTTATTCTATATTATTATTTTACTTTATAAAAGTTGGTAGAAAAAAACACAACACACATATATGATGTAAATACAATAATGGAGAAAAAAGAGGCAAAGAGGAGGGATGTTAAAAAAGAGGCACAGACAAAACCTTCATGAATAATTGTTAAAGTACTATCATAATACCATAATATTGTCACAGAGGTTATATCAGACAAAATGTTGACAAACCCCTTTCCTGTGTGCTATCATGTATGATTATCGCACCTATATGTGATTACAACAGTGCAGCAATCTCACACAGGAAAGGATAAAACAGAAAGGCATAAAAAATCTATCTATGCCAGTTATGTGTCCAATATAACCTCTAAAACGCCCAGAGCAAAAGACCGCACATGTGTACATTTATTTCATCAAGCCTATAACCACACCATCAGCAGGCACCATTGGTTTTTTTCTACCAACTTTTATAAAGTAAAATAATAATATAGAATAAAAAAACATATATTGTGAAGCAGTTCTACTCATCTTTCTCCTGTTTTCATTCCTACTTTTGAGTAGCTCTGACACGCAATGCAGCGTCCCAATTGAGGGGCAGCTGCTGTGTGTCTCTAATGTAATGTTGGACTCTATGTATCTGTATATAGAGGTGTTATCAGTCATTCTACAGGAGGAGGAGGTGAGCTGTGATATTACGTATTGTGAACGATGGATCCTGAGTTATTTACTGTATATAGAGGTGTTATCAGTCATTCTGGGGGAGGAAGAGGTGAGCTGTGACATCACCTATCTTAAATGGTGCACCTTGTGTTATCTACTGTATATTGAGGTGTTATCAATCATTGTACAGGAAGGGGAGGAAGTGAGCTGTGACATCGCCTATTGTGAATGGTGAATCCTGTGTTATCTACTGTATATAGAGGTGTTATCAGTCATTGTACAGTAGGAGGAGGTGAGCTGTGACATCACCTATTGTGAATGGTGGATCCTGTGTTACCAACTGTATATAGAAGTGTTATCAATCATTGTACAGGAGGAGGTGAAGGTGAGCTGTGATATAACATATTGTATATGCTGGATCCTGTGTTATCTACTGTATATAGAGGTGTTATCAGACATTGTGTATGAGGAGGTGAGTTGTGACATCTCCTATTGTCAATGGTGGATCCTGTGTTATCTACTGTCTTAAGTTTGTAATAGACAGTAATGTAGAAAATGTAAATAAAAATGAAAAAAATATATAATTATTAACACAAAAACCTTATTTAAAGTGTAACTTAATATTGTAAATATTTTTTGTTTCTTTGTCCGTCAGTAAATTATTGGTGGTTCGGAATCAATCCTTCCAAAAACCTCCTCGTAGCATGAAGCTCAGAAGACAGAATTGCACATATCCTACCTTACAGCGCACAGAATATTGTAAAGATTCAGTAAAAAACAGTGGCATAGGCTTTCTAATGAGTCCGTTCTCCTCTCTATGTGTCCTCAGTCTCAAAACCAGTGGTTTACCTCTTCCTTACCCGGGATGAGTATTGCACCTTAAGTCAGATGCAATACCCTGAGGCGACTGAAGCCTCAGGGGCGACACACACACACGTTAAGTATTTGAGGCAGAACTTTCTGCAGCATTTCTGCATCTCTTGAAAGGAAAAACGCAGTGGCCAAAGCACACGTTTCTACCTCGTTTCGGTGCGTTTTTGATGCAGATTTTCCAATCATTAGGGTGAGTGCACACGATCAGTGTTATCAGAGTGTTTTTGCGATGTACAAAATGCTGCATTGTACAGTACAAGCACAGTGAATGGGATGTATAGCAATCCCATGCCTACAGTGCAAGGGCTCCCAAAAATTAGATGGAGGGCCTGCAATAGAGCCAGCAAGAGATGGAACATTATTACAGGATTGAGGCAAGGATGAGACATTATTACTGGATGGGGGCCAATACAGGACATTATTACTGGATGAGGGCCAGAACAGGACATTATTACTGGATGAGGGCCAGAACAGGACATTATTACTGGATGAGGGCCAGAACAGGACATTATTACTGGATGGGGGCCAGAGCAGGGCATTATTACTGGATAGGGGCCAGAGCGGGACATTATTACTGGATGGGGGCCAGAATGGGACATTATTACTGGATTGGGGCCAGAACAGGGCATTATTACTGGATGGGGGCCAGAGCGGGACATTATTACTGGATAGGGGCCAGAGCGGGACATTATTACTGGATGGGGGCCAGAGCGGGACATTATTACTGGATAGGGGCCAGAGCGGGACATTATTACTGGATGGGGGCCAGAATGGGACATTATTACTGGATTGGGGCCAGAACAGGGCATTATTACTGTATGGGGCCCATAACGGGACATTATTACTGGATGGGGGCCAGAGCGGGACATTATTACTGGATGGGGGCCATAACGAGACATTATTACTGGATGAGGGCCAGAACAGGGCATTATTACTGGATGGGGCCCAGAACAGGGCATTATTACTGGATGGGGACCAGAACAGGACATTATTACTGGATGGGGGCCAGACTCGGATATTATTACAGGATGGGGACAAGAACTGGACATTAATACTGGATGAGGGCCAGAAGGGGACATTATTACTGGATGGGGGCCAGAATGGGGCATTAATATTGGATGGGGGTCAGAAGGGGACATTATTACTGGATGAGAGCCAGAACGGGACATTATTACTGGATGGGGCAAGAACAGGACATTAATACTGGATGAGGACCAGAACGGGACTTTATTACTGGATGGGGGCCAGAACAGGACATTAATACTGGATGGGGGCCAGAACTGGACATTATTACAGGATGGGGGCAAGAACTGGACATTAATACTGGATGGGGGCCAGAATGGGACACTATTACTGGATGGAGGCCAGAACGGAACATTATTACTGGATTGGGGCCAGAACAGGACATTAATACTGGATGGGGGCCAGAATGGGACATTATTACTGAATGTGGGCCAGAACGGAACATTATTACTGGATGAGGGCCAGAACTGGACACTATTACTGGATGGAGGCCAGAACGGGACATTGTTACTGGATTGGGGCCAGAACAGGACATTAATACTGGATGGGGGCCAGAATGGGACATTATTACTGAATGGTGGCCAAAACGGAACATTATTACTGGATGAGGGCCAGAACAGGACATTATTACTAGATTGGGGACAGAACAGGACAATATTACTAGATGGGGGACAGAACAGGACATTATTACTGGATGAGGGCCAGAATAGGACATTAATACTGGATAGGGGCAAGAACTGGACATTAATACTGGATGGGGGCCAGAATGGGATATTATTACTGGATGGGGGCCAGAAGGGGACATTATTATTGGATGGGGGCCAGAACAGGACATTAATACTGAATAAGGACCAGAATGGGACATTATTACTGGATGGGGCCAGAATGGGACATTATTACTGGATGGGGCCAGAATGGGACATTATTACTGGATGAGGGCCAGAACAGGACATTATTACTGGATGGGGGGCAGAACAGGGCATTATTACTGGATGGGGACCAGAGCGGGACATTAATACTTAATGGGGGCCAGAACGGGATACTATTACTGGATGAGGGCCAGAACGGGACATTATTACTGTATTGACGCCAGAACAGGACATTAATAATGGATTTGGGCCCGAATAGGAAATTATTACTAGATGGGGACCAGAATGTGACATTATTACAGGATGAGGGCCAGAACAGAACAATATTACTGGATGGGAGCCAGAACAGGACATTATTACAGGATAGGGGCAAGAACTGGACATTAGTACTGGATGGGGGCCAGAATGGGACACTATTACTGGATGAGAGCAAGAACGGAATATTAGTACTGGGTGGGGGTGAGAACGGGACATTATTACTGGATGGGGGCTAGAATGGGAAATTATTACTGGATGGGTGCCAGAACGGGACATTATTACTGGATGGGGGCCAGAACTTCCAGTCAGCCAGCTACGGTGATATGTAAGGTCCTGCAATAAGCAGGTTCTGACACGCGAAGTATCAGTGTAAAACTGATAGATTAGATGAGCGAATCTTCGTAAATTCAAATTCTCCGGCTTAGATGACATTTCACAAAAGATTTCATTTGTAGCAAATCAATTTGCACAAATCTAAATCTAGAAAGGTTGCAATTGCTCATAAAATACATGTGGGGGAAAGGACAGAGAGAGCTAGAGAACCCAGCTGACCATAAGAGCTTACACTCTACAGAAGAGAGAGGACCCTGCTGACCATAAGAGCTTACACTCTACAGAAGAGAGAGAACCCAGCTGACCATAAGAGCTTACACTCTACAGAAGAGAGAGGACCCCACTGATCATAAGAGCTTACACTCTATAGGAGAGAAAAGAGAGAGGACCCTGCTGACCATAAGAGCTTACACTCTACAGGAGAGAGTGAGAGGACCCCACTGACTATAAGAGCTTACCCTCTACAGTCATGGCCAAAAGTTTTGAGAATGCTACAAATATTAATTTTTACAAAGTCTACTGCTTAAGTTTTTCTAATGGCAATTTGCATATACTCCAGAATGTCATAGAGTGATCAGCTTAACAGCAATTACTTGCAAAGTCAATATTGGCTAAGAAAATGAACTTTAACCCCCAAAACACATTTCAACATCATTGCATTCCTGCCTTAAAAGGAGCAGCTAACATTGTTTTAGTGATTGTTCCATTAACACAGGTGTGGGTGTTGATGAGGACAGGGCTGGCGATCAATCAGTCATGATTAAGTAAGAATGACACCACTGGACACTTTAAAAGGAGGCTGGTGCTTGGTATCATTGGTTCTCTTCAGTTAACCATGGTTATCTCTAAAGAAACACGTGCAGCCATCATTGCTCTGCACAAAAATGGCCTAACAGGGAAGAGTATCGCAGCTACAAAGATTGCACCTCAGTCAACAATCTATCGCATCATCAAGAACTTCAAGGAGAGAGCTTCCATTGTTGCCAAAAAGGCTCCAGGGCGCCCAAGAAGGACCAGCAAACGCCAGGACCGTATCTTAAAACTGTTTCAGCTGCGGGATCGGACTACCAGCAGTGCCGAGCTAGCTCAGCAATGGCAGCAGGCTGGTGTGAGTGTGTCGCGGGCGGAGGAGGGGACGCTGCGCTCACCCACTGCTCGGCTCCGGCTGCTGCTGCTGCTACTGCTCGGTGGTGGCTTGAGCGGTGGGCCGGATCCCAGGGTCTCGAGCAGCATTCCTCGCCCGTGAGTGAAAGGGGGATGGTGTGTGGTTTTGGAGATATTGTCCGTGACGCCACCCGCGGTTGTGGTGAGGTTGTGACACCACCGCTGCTCTGGACGGGGATCCCGGGAGCGATGACAAGGAGCAGCTTGGATGTTGTTTTCTCCCCTCCGTGGGTAGGGGGTTGGTTGTCCCGGGGCCCGGTGAGGGTTTTAGGGATGGCAGGCGGGTTACGGAGCCTGGTGAGGTGCAGGGTCGCGGGGGCAGCGCGGTGCCGCACGGCACGGTGGTACTCACTCAGCCAGTAATTTACACGGAGTCTCTGGTCAAACAAACGGCTGGATGGACGGGTCCCACAGGCGGCTGCGGTGTTTTTCCCCTGACCCAGTTTAGTAGTGTAAGTCCTTTCCTGCTCCTTCGTGTACGCTCCTCCTGCGCTCCGGTTTCCAGCTGGCTCCCCAGTTCGGTACCGGTGGACCACCGTCCAGCCCCGGCTACCTACAGTTCCACCAAGACTGTCTTCCCGGCTCCCACAGACGGCCACTACCGTCTGCCTCACTGGCTACATGAGGGACCTAGGCTCCAACCTAGGCCCCAGTCTGCGTCTGCCTCTCTGCAGACCTCCTCTCTCTTCCTCTGCCTGGTCTTGTCTGAGCTGGTTTTTGCCTCAGGCCAGCTAGACTCCTCGGTGGGCGTGCCTATCTGCTTGACTCCGCCCACCTGGTGTGTCTGTCTGAACCCGAGGGAAGAAATCAGGTCTCACTGGGGATGACTGCTGTGAACTGCTGGGGGTGGGGGTGTGTGTGTGTCATTACCTGTGGCCCAAGGCTTGTCCAGGGTGCCACAAGTGCTTCTGCACGCACTGTGAGGCGGAGACTCTTTAAGCAAGGCCTGGTTTCAAGGAGGGCAGCAAAGAAGCCACTTCTCTCCAGAAAAAACATCAGGGACCGACTGATATTCTGCAAAAGGTACAGGGAGTGGACTGCTGAGGACTGGGGTAAAGTCATTTTCTCAGATGAATCCCCTTTTCAATTGTTTGGGACATCTGGAAAACAGCTTATTAGGAGAAGAAGAGGTGAGCGCTACCACCAGTCTTGTCTCATGCCAACTGTTAAGCATCCTGAAACCATTCATGTGTGGGGTTGCTTCTCAGCCAAGGGAATCGCACCACTCACAGTCTTGCCTAAAACACAGTCATGAATAAAGAATGGGACCAGAATGTCCTCCAAGAGCAACTTCTCCCAACTGTCCAAGAGCAGTTTGGCACCCAACAATGCCTTTTCCAGCATGATGGAGCTCCTTGCCATAAAGCAAAGGTGATCACTAAATGGCTCATGGAACAAAACATAGAGATTTTGGGTCCATGGCCTGGAAACTCCCCAGATCTTAATTCCATTGAGAACTTGTGGGCAATCATCAAAAGACGGGTGGACAAAAAAAAACCAACAAATTCTGGCAAAATGCAAGCATTGCTTATGCAAGAATGGACAGCTATCAGTCAGGATTTGGTCTAGAAGTTGATTGAGAGCATGCCCGGGAGAATTGCTGAGGTACTGAAGAAGAAGGGTCAACACTGCAAATATTGACTTGCTGCATTAACTCATTCTAACTGTCAATATAACCTTTTGGTACTCATAATATGATTGCAATTATTTTTCTGTATGTGATGTAAACATCAGACAAACACAATTAAAAACCAGAGGGCAACAGATCATGTGAAAATATCATTTTGGTGTCATTCTCAAAACGTTTGGCCATGACTGTACAGAAGAGAAAAGAGAGAGGACCCTGCTGACCATAAGACCTTAAACTCTACAGGAGAGAGAGAGGACCCAGCTGACCATAAGAGCTTACATTCTACTGGAGAGAGAGGACCTCGCAGATCATAAAAGCTTACAATCTACAGGAGAGAGAGACTTACCCAGTGACTCTGGAAATGAATAAAGCCTCTGCCTTACAAACTTTGCTCTTCTGGGAACCTCTGTTCTACGACGATGTCCCAGGTATTGACCATCAATGTACAAGGTATAATAATCCGCTAGATATCATAGCTTCAGGGTATCATGGGGAGAACACGAAAATAAAACATGCTAATGTGGAGCCCCTGTGGCTTCAGGCGCCACAGGGTACTGCACCTCACTTAAGGTGCAGTATTCATCTAGGATCCGGAGGAGGTCGTCACCGGTAACAACCACAAACACACTCTTTCAACACATAAACATGGGAGCTCTTCCACTGAGACCGGGCTAGGGTAGGTGCTGGGGTGGCCATCCTGAGGTATGGGACCTCATGCTCACTAGATCAGGAACCCGGGATGTGGGGCACCAACAGGGGACGTCAGGAGCCATCTGACACACAACAGGAGTTATCACCGGACTACGTCCAAGTGAGGACGCACTTAGGAACCAGCACAGACACGAATAGTTTGGGGCCCGAGGTCTGGAGCTGGAGGCTCGACCCGGGTTCTTAGGAAAATAAGGGTAATCCCAGGGTTCCCGGGGAGTGCAGAAGGCGCCCATGACCCAATCCACAGCCCAGGACCTGGGGTGGAGGGAAACCATCGAAGGGAGACACACAGAAGGAACCACCAGCCACAACCTCCGAAGTATCTGGGATTGGCTGAGGATCATCACAGAGTAGCCTGGTGCTCAGACAGCAGTGTGTGTGACCAGTGAGTAAAAAACCTTGAACTGCTCCGTCTTTTTTGTCTTGTTACTGCCGCCGCCCTCCCCATCATGCCACCCTTCACCGTGCCATCAGCGCCTGAAAGACTACTACCACCACCATCCTCATTGGGGCATAGCTCTGCCTATGGAGAGCTGAACCATCTGGGCTGCGTTGTTATCACAGAAGTCCCGCAGCGGCGGCTACTCCTGGCTGCACAACACAGGTGGCGTCACGAACAAGTACCCCCATCATCCCCATCCCAAAGCCTTTTATTGACACCTGGGGTCATGGAGCCAAGCAAGGCCACCGTGGCGACCCAGAAGAAGAACCGTGGCCCGATAACCAAGTAGCCCCCGACCCCATGGGCTCTCACTAACCTGCTCTCTGATGCTTCAACATTGTGGGAAATTGTGGCGGGCAAGGTTCTTTTTTTGTTTTTTTTGTACACTACTAATTGAATCTATAATTATTTATTTCTTGAAACCACGAATTTCATGAAATTCGCCACAAACTCATTCCTCTGGGGATTGATCTTCTCATCTCTAGTAATAATACAGTAGCATAGGCTTGATACAGAGAAGTAGCTATATCATCATAGTATCATAGTTTTTAAGGTTGAAGGGAGACTCTAAGTCCATCTAGTTCAACCCGTAGCCTAACATGTTGATCCAGAGGAAGGCAAAAAAAACCCCAATGTGGCAAACAAGTTCCAATGGGGAAAAAATTTCCTTCCTGACTCCACATCCGGCAATCAGACTAGTTCCCTGGATCAATACCTAGCTATAGGTGGTACCGACCCTGCTACATAATTTTATCAACTCTACTTCACTTGTGGTAAATGCTCTTCTTCACTATTCATTGCTTATCCAGCTACACCGGTGATTACTGTTCCAACTCTATTACATCAGCCCAGCATCTACAGCCCTCGCCTCCTTCCTGCTGCTTCAGCACTACCTGTCCGTGCTGCTTTCGATTTTCCCTTCATATTTCACCAGGTTAAACATAACAGGATTATTCCTTGTTTGAACCGAATATACATGTGTTTGGGGTTTTCATTAAGAATAACTGTCAACCAAAAATAATGCTTTGCTGGCAGGTATTGCATGTCCACTGTCACGGGTGTGTGATGGTTGACAGACAGTCCTGTGATGCCTGGTTGTAGAGGTTCGCAGCGTTTGGCTACACAAACTGCTCTCTGACATTCTATTCTTCCTGCTCTGGTGTAAATGGTTTGCTATATACCTTCTCTGCTTGGGGTTAATCCCTTTCCTTTTAGGACCCTGCGGATATTGTCACTTTTTAGCTATTAATCATCATCACTTTCCCTTATGTCCAGAAATACCACATTTCCCCTTGGTGGTTGCTGGTGATAGAGTTATTTTCTTATACAGGCCTTGGATTCAAGTAGTAGGCTTGTATTCATCTGAAGAAACATGGTTGTTTGCTACTGTACCTCTCCTGAGTCATCCAGGAGATAAGTTGTTTGCATACTTTCCCCTGTGTGTGTTCCCTGTGTCTTCTTTAGAACTTATTGAGGTTGACTAAGTGCCCATCCCATCCATTCCCTACTTAGGGCCCAATTCAGGGTCATCCAGGGCCAGGTATCCTGCTCAGCAAATAGGTGCGGAACCTATCTAGGATAGTCAGGGGAACCAGGGGCCAGTGGAAGATTTGGTGAGGGGTCACCATCTCCCCCTTGCCTAGACACAGGGATTCCCTTCCCTGTCACCGTACATGTGGTACTTCCCCATACCTAGCGTGACACCCACTTCCCTTTAACACTCAATGACATATATTTATACAGTATCTTGAACAAGTATTCATACCCCATGAACTTTTCCACCTATTAGAGAAGTGACAGATGGCCATGGGGTTGGTTAGAGAATTGAGCCTTGTGAGGGGCAGTTATGCAGAGGGTTCGAGGAGTAAAGGTGCGGCATGGAGTAAGGGCCGGTCAGGGAACCTTGAGGTAACATCATAAGGTTCGGAGACTACTGCTCACCTCAGTGGGCTGAGGAATGTCGTGGTACTAGATAGCCATTGGGGCCCAGAAGCAGATAGTGGTGAGAAGAAGAGTAGGAGAACGGAGATCCAAGTGCTTGGCTATTGCGGACAAGATCTAAGATAGTAGGGATAGCTTGAGTGAAAGTACCCCAATATACAACTGAACCGTGTGGAGTGAGGCCATGCCTGTCATAAAGGTGAAAAGAATAAACTGTTCAAGTTTAGTTTGCCAAGAGAACACCAGTGTCACGTGTTTCACTATTTTGTCTATGACGGGGCCCAGCATTGCGGGGATGAACACCAGCCTGAAAAAAAACAGTAAAAATTGAACACCCTGCCCGAAACCATACACACACTGACTCTCTCTGGCGAAGGAGTATGGAGCCCCTATGGCCCGACGTCCGTATCTTCTTTCATATACACTGGAGATCAAAATTAGAGAACAACACACAATTTCGTAAATGTTGCGATCATTGTGTCGTCCTATGTGATTATATCCTAACATGAGGAAACTCGCAGTATTTTAAGTTTATTTCATAAATTGAATTTTTCAAAAGCAGATAATAAAAATATAAATGAGATAAATGAAAAAGTCATTGATCAAAATTAGAGAATACTTTCAGATACCTGCAAGTTATTGGTGTTCATCTGGCATCTGGTGCTAATTTCCTTAATTATCTGACAAACCTTATGTAACTGGCAGCCTAACTTTCCAGTTTGCACTGACTTTGCAAAAATGGTGTGCTGTTCCAAAGTAACTGAAATCCTCAGGCAGCAGGTTGTCCTGGTAAATGCCAAAGGGGTGACCCTTTCAACCATAGCAAGAGAAGTTGGTGGTTCTAAGTCTGTTATTTAAAAAATATTGCATCTTTACAACATCACAAACTCTTTCAAGTCCCCCAAGAAGGTTAGTCGCCCTCGAAAATGCAAGAGAGATAAGATACAAGAGACAAGATAATGTGGATACTCTCCATGGATAATCCTTACAGCACTGCAGCTGGAATCACTCGCCAGTTCAGCACTGAACAGGGTAAGGATCTGTCTCGTCATACAGTGTCACGACGTTTAAGAGTATTTGGACTGAAAGCCCACTCTGCAGTGACTAAACCTCTCATTAGCAGAAAGAATCAAAAGGCTAAACTCCCCTTTGGCGAGGATCATGTTGTGTGGACAGAGGAGAAGTGGTCCACAGTTCATTTTAGTAATGAAAGCAAGTTTAATATATTTGGATCTGATGGGAAACATTATGTTCATCAACAAACTGGGGAAAGACTGAACCCAAAGTTTATTAAGAAGTCAATGAAAGGAGGTGGAGGAAGTTTCATGGTTTGGGGAATGTTTTCTGCTGCAGGAGTTGGACCTCTCATACAGCTACATGGCAGAGTGAATGCAAGTGTGGATCAGAACCTTCTTCACAACACGTGGCTCCTTACTTGCGTTCATCACTCAATCAGCCAGCAATTTTCATGTAGGACAATGCCCCCTGGGTAAAGCAATTCCTTGAAACAGAAAACATTGAAACAATGAAATGGCCGTCCAGAGTCCTGATCTAAACCCAATAGAAAACCTCTGCAAAATTCCTGGTGACAAAGTTATGGCCAAGAAACCCACAACAGTCAATGAACTGTGTGAGAGACTGGAAGACAAGTGGACCAAAATCGTACCAGAGCAGTGTGAGAGACTAATGATGTCCTGTGGAAGAGACTAAAAGAAGAGTGTCCCAAAATCCCACCAGAGCAGTGTGAGAGACTAGTGATGTCCAGTGGAAGAGACTGGAAGAAGAGTGGACCAAAATCCCACCAGAGCAGTGTGAAAAACTAGTGATGTCCTGTGGAGGAGACTGGAAGAAGAGTGGGCCAAAATCCCACCAGAGCAGTGTGAGAGACTAGTGATGTCCTGTGGAAGAGACTGGAAGAAGAGTGGACCAAAATCCCACCAGAGCAGTGTGAAAAACTAGTGATGTCCTGTGGAGGAGACTGGAAGAAGAGTGGATCAAAATCCCACCAGAGCAGTGTGAAAGACTAGTGATGTCCTGTGGCTGCAGATGTGCTGAAGTCATTCACAGCGACGACCGGTGCACGTTCTACTGATTGGTGACTGTTGTTACCTGCAGAAACTTTACTGATAATCTTCCCCTGTGCTACAGTCATTGCTGTTCTCTAATTATCATCATCACGTTTTGGGCAAAATAAAGGTTTTATGGTGATAAATTTTGGATCTTTTGTCAAATCCTGTTCTAGTGACATGGTGCGCCCCTTACATTGTTCTAGTGGCATGGTGCACCCCTTACCTTGTTCTAGTGGCATGGTGCACCCCTTACCCTGTTCTAGTGGCATGGTGCACCCCTTACCCTGTTCTAGTGGCATGGTGCACCCCTTACCCTGTTCTAGTGGCATGGGGCTCCCCTTACTCTTACTCTATTCTAGTGGCACGGTGCACCCCTTACCCTGTTCTAGTGGCATGGGGCTCCCCTTACTCTGTTCTAGTTGCATGGTGCGCCCCTTACCCTGTTCTAGTGGCATGGTGCACCCCTTACCCTGTTCTAGTGGCATGGGGCTCCCCTTACTCTGTTCTAGTTGCATGGTGCGCCCCTTACCCTGTTCTAGTGGCATGGTGCGCCCCTTACCCTGTTGTAGTGGCATGGTGCACCCCTTACCCTGTTCTAGTGGCATGGGGCTCCCCTTACTCTGTTCTAGTTGCATGGTGCGCCCCTTACCCTGTTCTAGTGGCATGGTGCACCCCTTACCCTGTTATAGTGGCATGGTGCACCCCTTACCCTGTTCTAGTGGCATGGTGCACCCCTTACCCTGTTCTAGTGGCATGGGGCTCCCCTTACCCTGTTCTAGTGGCATGGTGCGCCCCTTACTCTGTTCTAGTTGCATGGTGCGCCCCTTACAAAAAACCTTCAAATGTTGATCAATGTGGATTACGTTATTTCTGAAAAAAACAAATGATCCTACGTTGTTCTCTAATTTTGATTTCCAGTGTACAAGAATTGCCAGTGCAAAATGTCATCCATGACCTTCTAACCAGTCCCCCAGCAGCACCACCCGTTCCTAAGAACCATCACCGTGCCTTTAATTCTGCAGAGTTTTGTTCATGTATTTCAAAGTATGGAAACTCATTGAAAATATTTATGCAAAGCAAAAAACAATTTAAAAAAATACAAAAATCTTAAAATGAATGTTTGAGTTATTTCTCCAAAATAGAGAGCAGCTGTTTACTCTGCAAACAACCTGTGCATTAAACACCTACTGAAGTTGCATGAAATTATAGCAGCTGCCCCATGACTTTTCCTGCAATCCACAAAAACTGCTCTGTCCGGAGCACAGCTGAGCGCTCCTAGAAGGAGAAACATGCAAATCGAAATTTTACAACTGCAGATTATATTACAAAACCGGTACTGTGAATGGAAACCAGTTTCTGTAACTCTATGATACGTCTTTTATGGCATCATCCCTGGGCAGTTAGTCAATCATCCTTTCAACATGTAGGCTAACATGCTCAAAGGCATTCTTAACTATCAATAGTTATTCAAGAAAGGATTAAGATGGTTAACCCTGTAATGGCTCTGAAAATGTAGGGCATGTCTTACCAGGATGGAAACTTCGGGCCCAATTTGCAGATTTTTTTTTCTGTAGACTAAAATAAAGGTGCAAAAACCATCAGAAACTGGAATATTTTGAATCTGGCCCTTAGCGTACATATAAATATATATATATATATATATATATATATATATATATATATATATATACACTGTATATCTAATATATAAAGCTGAATGTGTGTGTGTGTATGGGTGTGTGTGTGTGTATGTCCGGGATTGGCATCCGCACCGTCGCAGCTACAGCCACGAAATTTTGCACACTCACACTTCTGGACCCCGAGAGCGTCATAGGCTATGTTTTGAGGGGAAATTTTAACCCCACTCTTTACAGTTATTCGCCAAAAAACCTGCCTCCATTAAAGCAAATGGAGCTGGGAGCCACAGTGCAGCCAGAACTTCAGAAGAATGCGCAGCCACGCCCTTATATGGAATGTTGGCGTGTCACAATGCAGCCAGGGAAAGAGACAGACATAGCCAGGGAAAGAGGCAGACACGGACAGGGAAAGAAACAGACATAGACAGGGTAAGAGACAGACACAAAGAGACAGACACAGACAAAGAGACAGACTGACAGGGAAAGAGACAGACAGGGAAAGAGAGGGAAAGAGAGAGACAGAGAGACAGGTTATGAGACAGACACAGACAAAGAGACAGAGACAGACACAGGGAAACAGACAGACAGGGAAAGAAAGGGAAAGAGACAGATAGACAGGGAAAGAGATAGATAGACATTGAAAGAGATAGATAGACAGACAGGGAAAGAGATTGAGACAGATGGAGAAAGAGACAGACAGTTAGAAACAGACAGGGAAAGAGACAGACAGACAAAGAGAGAGACAGAGATATATACAGACGGAGAGACAGACATAATTACATTTATATCTATTTGTTTTGTGGTTTTTGTGTGCAGAGTACATTTTTGTTAATACATTCTATTTTATTAACAGCAGTTATTAACCCGAGCGAAGCCGGGTAGTACAGCTAGTACTGTATAAAGCTGAATGTGTGTATGTGTGTGTATGTATGTCCGGGATTGGCATCTGCACCGTCGCAGCTACAGCCACAAAATTTTGCACACTCACACGTCTGGACCCTGAGAGCGTCATGGGCTATGTTGTGAGGCAAAATTTTAACCCCGCACGTTCAAATTTACCAATCAATTTTGCCCCTATCTACATAATGGGGAAAAAGTGAAACGAATAGTCTTGGAGGCAAATTGACAGCTGCCAGATGTGAAAAAGGGGGACTTCAAGAATGAGAGCGATGACGCCAAAGAGTATATACCGTACAGTTGCTAAATTGGGGAAAAGAGACAGACAAGGAAAGAGACAGACAGGGAAAGAGACAGACCTGGAAAGAGACAGACCTGGAAAGAGACAGACAGGCAAAGAGACAGACAGGGAAAGAGACAGACGGGGAAAGAGACAGCCCTGGAAAGAGACAGACGGGCAAAGAGACAGCCCTGGAAAGACACAGCCCTAGAAAGAGACAGATGGGTAAAGAGACAGACCTAGAAAGAGACAGCCCTGGAAAGACACAGATGGGCAAAGAGACAAATGGGCAAAGAGACAGATGGGCAAAGAGACAGACCTGGAAAGAGACAGACCTGGAAAGAGACAGACGGGCAAAGAGACAGATGGGCAAAGAGACAGACCTGGAAGGAGACAGACCTGGAAAGAGACAGACGGGCAAAGAGACAGACCTAGAAAGAGACAGCCCTGGAAAGACACAGCCCAGGAAAGAGACAGATGGGCAAAGAGACAGACGGGCAAAGAGACAGACCTGGAAAGAGACAGACCTAGAAAGAGACAGACAGGCAAAGAGACAGATGGGCAAAGAGACAGACCGGGAAAGAGACAGACCTAGAAAGAGACAGACAGGCAAAGAGACAGATGGGCAAAGAGACAGACCGGGAAAGAGACAGACCTAGAAAGAGACAGACAGGCAAAGAGACAGACGGGCAAAGAGACAGACCTGGAAAGAGACAGACCTAGAAAGAGACAGACAGGCAAAGAGACAGATGGGCAAAGAGACAGACCGGGAAAGAGACAGACTGGGAAAGAGACAGACCGGGAAAGAGACAGATGGGGAAAGAGACAGATGGGGAAAGAGACAGATGGGGAAAGAGACAGACCTGGAAAGAGAAAGCCCTGGAAAAGATGGGCAAAGAGACAGCCCTAGAAAGAGACAGACCTGGAAAAAGACAGCCAGGCAAAGAGACAAACGGGCAAAGAGACAGACGGGGAAAGAGACAGACGGGGAAAGAGACAGACGGGGAAAGAGACAGATGGGGAAAGAGACAGACAGGGAAAAAGACACACGGGGACAGATAGTGATAGACAGACACACACATAGAGACAGACACAGAGATAGAGAGAGACAGACAGATACAGAGATTGAGACAGTGACTGATACAAATACAGACAGAGAGATAGAAACAGACAGAAAGACATAGACACAGACAGACAAGGAAAGAGACAGACAGAGAGACAGACAGACAGAGACTGGGAGAGAGAGACAGAGAGACAGTTATTATCTCGGGCAGCGCCGGGTGCTACAGCTAGTGTATATATATATTTGCCTAGTCTATTTTGATTATTGTAAACTACTTGCATATTTAGCAACTTTTAAAAAATAAGTGCATCTTCCAATTTTTGATAGGGTAGATCCTCAACCTTCGGCATATAAACCGCAAAAAGCACATATAGTTGTGCTCAAAAGTTTACATACCCCAGCAGATTTTTTGCTTTCTTGGCTTTTTTTCAGAGAATATGAATGATAAAACAAAATCTTTTTTTCCACTCATGGTTAGTGGTTGGGTGAAGCTATTTATTGTCAATCTACTGTGTTTTCTCTTCATAAATCATAATGACAACCAAAAATATCCAAATGACCCTGATCAAAAGTTCACATACCCTGGTGATTTTGGCTTGATAACATGCACGGAAGTGGTTTAAATGGCTAATAAAGGTAACATCCTCACCTGTGACCTGTTTACTTTTAATCAGTGTGTGCATAAAAGCTGAGTGAGTTTCTGGGATCCAGACAAACTCTTGCATCTTTCATCCAGCCACTGATGTTTCTGGATTGTGAGACATGGGGAAAGCAAAAGAATTGTCAACAGATCTACGAGAAAAGATAGTTGAACTGTATAAAACAGGAAAGGGATACAAAAAGATATCTAAGGAAATGATAATGCCAGTCAGCAGTGTTCAAAATGTGATTAAGAAATGGAAAATCAGGGGCTCTGTAAAACCAAACCTCAATCAGGTAGACCAACAAAAATTTCGGCCACAACTGCCAGGAAAATTGTTTGGGATGAAAAGAAAAACCCACAAATAACATCAGCTGAAATACGGGTCTCACTGAAAACTAGATGTGTGGCTGTTTCAAGATGCACAATAAGGAGGCACTTGAAGAAAAATGGGCTGCATGGTCGAGTGACAAGAAAAAAAGCTATTCCTGCGCAAATGCCACAAAGTATCTTGCCTACAATACGCCAAACAGCACAGAGACAATCCTTCAAACTTCTGGAGCAAGGTAATGTGGAGTGATGAGACCAAAATTGAACTTTTTGGCCACAATCATAAACATTACATTTGAAGAGGAGTCAACAAGGCCTGTGATCAAAGGAACACCAGTCCTACTGTAAAGCATGGAGGTGGATCACTGATGATGTGAGGATGTGTGAGCTACAAAGGTACAGGAAACTTGGTCAAAGTTGAAGGAAAGATGAATGCAGTACGTTATCAACAAATACTGTAGGCAAATTTGCACTCATCAACCCGGAAGCTGCGCATGGGACGTACTTGGACGTTCCAACCTGACAATGATCCAAAACACAAGGTCAAGCCAATTTGTCATTGGCTACAGCAGAAAAAAGTGAAGGTTCTGGAGAGGCCATCTCAGTCTAAGTATCATTGAGCCACTCTGGGGAAAACTGAAGCGTGCAGTTCATGCAAGAAAGCCCAGGAATTTATAGGAACTGGAGGCTTTTTGCCAAGAAGAATGGGCAGCTTTACCATCTGAGAAAATAAAGAGCTTCATCCACAACTACCACAAAAGACTTCAAGCTGTCACTGATGTTAGAGGGGGCAAAGCATGGTATTAAGAACTCGGGTATGTGAACTTTTGATGAGGGTCATTTAGATGTTTTTGGTTGTCATTATGATTTAAAAAGAGAAAGCACAGAGTGACAATAAATGGCTTCACCCAACCACTAATCATGAGTGGAAAAAAAGAATTTGTGTTATCATTCATATTCTCTGAAAAAAGGCCAAGAAAGCAAAAACAAATCTGTTAGAGTATGTGAACTTTTGACCACAACTGTATGATTCTCTTTCATGAACCCATACATCAGACCATAATGCCTAAAGTGAGGCAAAAGATCCCCAAAACACAGACCACAGTGCCAGAGCTCTAAATGAATACAGACATCAAACTAGTCCCACTAAACAACTATAGACAGAGCAGACCCCCAAATTAAAGACCCAAAAACAGACCCCTTAAGTTAATAGAACCGAAATCAGATACTGTAAAAAATTATAGCGCAGAAAGCAAACTTACAAAATACAGAATCCCAGAACAAAAAGCAAATACTGATGTCACACTAGGTTCGGGGAAGTCCCAAGCAAACGGCAAAAGGGAAGGGAAGGCAAATCCTGTGTCTAGGAAAAGGGAAGATGGTGACCCCTGTCCAAACCTACTGCTGGTCCCTGGGGTCCCTCACCACCCTAGATAGATTCCACACCTATGCGCTGAGCTGGATACCTGACCCTAGGTATCCCTAGTGCTGGGCCCTAAATAGGGAATGGATGGAATGAGCTCTTAGTCAACCCCAGTAAATACTATAGAAGACACAAGGAGGACACTCAGGGGGAAAAGCATCAACTACTTATCTACAGGTGACTCAGGTAGAAGTTGAGCAAAGTTTTCAGCAATGATACCAGAAAGGAGTACAAACTACCTGCCAGCAAACAAGGCTTGAATGAACTGAAAATATCACCAGCACCAGTCCAATGAAGAAGGGGTATTTAAGCTGTTGATGATC
This sequence comes from Anomaloglossus baeobatrachus, assembly GCF_048569485.1. Classification (NCBI taxonomy): domain Eukaryota; kingdom Metazoa; phylum Chordata; class Amphibia; order Anura; family Aromobatidae; genus Anomaloglossus; species Anomaloglossus baeobatrachus. The sequence goes on from NC_134353.1 coordinate 59,755,130, forward strand.
AACAGCTGGGTGGAAGGCGAGCTCCTGTTGGGTCCAAAAGGGGGAGAAATGAATCCAGCAGGAAAGCTACCTATACCATGAATACTGACAGCAGGAATAATGGAAAGTCAGGGAACATTCTGCACAGCCAGACACTGGTACCTTTTATGGCCAGAAACCACATGACTGTCTGTCACTCATGACACACCCTTCACAACAGACTCTTAAAATAATACAGTTCCAAAACCAGACTCCCTCCTATCTAAAATAAAACCTAAAATAAATCCAGACCACTTAAAAAGGACTTGTCAATGTGTCCAAAGTGTCAAGTTTTTCTTTGAATAGTTTTCATGCTTCTCTCCAGAGTATTTAGTTTTATTCTTTTTTAAAATCCACCATACATATCTTTTTATAGAGTGCTAATTTTATAGTTTTCCTAGGGGGTGTGACTCACAGCACAGGATCCTCAGGGGCGTGTCATAAGGTTGTCTACATTAATACCCTGTGTGCCACACCCCCTTTGGTAAAGACCATTAAAAATTGGCATATTGGTGCTCAAAATAAAAAGGCCCATATCTCTAAAACTGTATGACAGATTAAAAAAAAAAATACTCACCAGACACTGTAAAAAAATTACAGAGCACAAAGTGAACTTACAAAATACAGATCCCCAGATCAAAAAGCAAAAACCCTTAAAATTATACAGACCCAAACCCAAACTGCCCGGTATCTAAACTAAATCCTAAAACAAATATAAACCACTTAAAAAGAACTTGTAAATGTGCCAAAAGTGTCCAGCTTTTGTTCCAGTAGTATTCATTCTTCTCTCCAGAGTATTTTGCTTCTTTCTTTTTCAAAATCCACCATACATATCTTTTTATTTAGTGTTCATTTAATTTATTCTTTCCTAGGGGGCGTGACTCACAAGATCCTCGGGGGCGTGTCAAATGATTGTATATATTATTACTCTGTGTGCCATACCCCCTTTGGTAAAGACCATTAAAAATTGGTATATTGGTGCCCTAAATAAAAAGACCCATATCTCTAAAATTGTATGACAGAATTTTAAAAACAACAGAATACTCACGGCGGCAACAGGAACAAAATAAGAGCAAAGACTGGTAAATTTTATCCTGGTGACACGTCCTTTTTATCCAAATACAGACCACTTAAATAAATGCATTGGCACTGCTGCAGACCAATATTTACCAAACCATAGATGTGCGATGGGGGATATTTTTTTTATTTTTGGAGGCAAACATTAAGCTTTAATGCCCTATATTCTTACCAGATCCTAACATTATTTTTTTCTCATAGAAGAGAGTTGCAATTATAGTCTGTGGACAATTACGTTGCCACCGAATGTATGTAACGTCTACTTAATGAGCTGCACTCGGAGATGAATGAAGTTTGACAGGTCCCAGTGTTCAGGAACAGCAAATGTTTGTAGCACGGGGAGTGCTGGAGTTTGTTTTAGGACGGATGAAGACAGGAGAGCAAAGGTTATTTTCACTTCTCAGTGTTCTCCTATGGACTGATTGTTGTATGATGGAATCCACGGATGTAACCCAAGGTCATTGGGCTCCAAGACGTGTGAAGAACAATGGTGGAGAATTGTGCAAAACTCATCAAGACGTTGGAGGTTATATATAAATTATGTGGTTACAATAGATTGTTGGACAATGGCTTACATATAGGATCAGGATGCCAATAACAAATATTAAAAAATGGACCCCTTACAGGAGCTGCTTGACACTGCTAGACATCTGATCAAGCATTTATATTGAGCTCACCTCTCAACAGTGCTTGTGCTGCAACATCCGGTCCTATCCTCCACTGGTTTTCTTCTTCACTCCATCTCCTTTTCTATTTTTCTTTTGTTATTCTTTGACACTCCTCTGTTACCACTACCTGAGTCATCCTGGAGATAAATTATTTGTCTACTTTCCCCTGTGTGTTATTCCCAGTGTGTTCTTTAGAACTTCATGGGGTTGACTAAGTGCTCATCCCATCTGTTGCCTACCTAGGGCCCAATTCAATGTCAGCTAGGGCAAGGTATCCTGCTCGGTGCATAGATGTGGAACTGTGATGCCCTGGTGCCGCCAGGTGTCGCACACACATAAGGCCCCCACATAACACCATCCCTCACAGGGTTACATCAAAGCCAAAAAAACGCTAGTCACCCCCCCAGGGTAGGAAAGGCACACCAGTGGGCGGGACCAGGCGGAAAGGAAAGGCCCACCTAGGGGTCTAGAGAACCCGGGGCGGGAAAAAGTAGAGAGTGGAGAGAGTGGAGAGTCTCTGTTTGGAGTGGAGTTGAGCTGAGTTGGAGGAGAGAGGAGGAAGTCAAGTTCAAGTGAAGAAAGAGAGGAAAGGCGTCGGGGTTGGAGCCCCGGCATACTGGCTAGGTGGCAGACGGTGGTCCGTGTCTGTCAGGAGACAGGAAGACGGCTGCCAGAGATCCGAGGTGGACCGGGACAGGGTAGGAGCCCACCAGTACCGACACCGGAGAGCCAACCTGGAAACCGTGCACAGAGGGGGTACCTGGACCCTGAAGCAGAGATCGGAACCACTGACTTTGTTAATTAACCAGTTAAGGACAGGATTACAGGTCCTGTCCCACCCAAAGTCCCAAAAGCAGACCAGCAGCCCAACGCGGGGGATAGGGCATCCACCAGGGCTCCTTTAGATCCCACGGGTCAGCGTCTGCGGGCAAGGCTCCCACCCGTAGTTCTGGGAGCGGGCTCCCGTGTTCTGTACCGAGAAATCCAAGGAGACCTAAAACTAGTGCAGAGGAAAGTGACACAGACCATCACCCCGGGTGAAGGACCAGAATACACCCGGCCGCCGCAGCCGGCCACCATCACCTTGGTTTACCATTGGACTCGTGTGATTCATTTGACAGGGAGTACACTGACATCCCCCGGTCTGACCGGGCACGCCGGCCCCTGCAATCACCATCCTCAGCACAGAGACACTGGGCCCCGGGGCACCCATCCATACCCACGGAGGGGTTAATATCCAGCTGCTATCCCATCGCCCCGGGTGCTCCTTAACAGCAGCGGTGGTGATACATCTCACCACACATCGTGGGTGGTGTGACGCCCTGGGCAAGCCAGGGGTCACAGGTCACAACACCACCACACCCTACACCCCAGATAGGAACACCAAGGCTAACCAAAAATCCTTGTTGCCTTCCTCCAGGGGCTGATGTCCACACCAGGGGGTGGGCCAGGCGGTTGGCTCCGCCCACCAAGGAGTTCACAGCCCTGGAGGCGGGAGAACCAGGAGTTCAAGCTAAGGGAGTGAAGCAGAAGGAAGTGGTAGAGGAGGACAGTGAGAGTAGTGACAGTAAAGGTAACAGTTGAGAAAGCCTGAAGTTGGTCCGGGTGTGTGCCCCGAACTGAGATAGCAAGGTCAGCAGACGGCGGTGACTGTCTGCAGGAGAGGCTGCTTGGAGGTTGCCGGAAGGACCGTGGACGGGTGGTGGCCCGGCGGTATCGGAGCGGTATACGAAGAGCAGTCAGCACCATTGGCAGGGGCCTTTCGGATCCCGGCAAGGCTAGGAGTTGCCGTGAATTTGCCAAATCCGTCAGTGAAGGGGACCTCTGGGTCTCCCAACAACCAAGTCCCGATTGAAGGCAACAGTCCAACCGTTAGAGAGAGACACCGCCACCGCCAGGGCACAAGTTTCTCAGGGCCAGCGCCTGCGGGCAAAGTAGGGCTCCTCCGGCCCATAACCAAGTCGGGGAGCGGGTTACCGGTGGGAACCCATCGCTACCATCATCATCTCAGGTGCAGGAAAAGGGACCGTCACCGTCAACTACTGGGGAAAAGCAACTGCAGCCGTCCGTGGGAACCGTCTTTCCAGCCGTGTGTTTTACCGAGAACTGTGTCACCGTCTCAGGCTGAGTGAGTACCACAGTGCCGTGAGGCACAGCGCTGCCCCCGCGTCCCTGCACCCCACCAAGCCCTGCACCGGCCCTGCCTTCCAGCATCCCCCACCTCATCACTGGGCCCCGGGACAACCACCCCCTACCCACGGAGGGGAGAACTAACAATTTTGCTGCTCCCTGTCACCGCTCCCGGGATCCCCATACAGAGCAGCGGTGGTGTCCATACAATCACCACAACCATGGGTGGCGTCACGGACAATAAACTATCCAAACAACCAAACCCCTTTCACTCACGGGCGAGGAGCGCCGCTCGAGTCCCCGGGATCCGGCCCATCGCTCAAGCCACCGAGCAGCAGCAGGCCGCAGCAGCAGCGGCAGCCGGACCCGAGCAGTGGGAGAGCGCGGCGTCCCCTCCTCCGCCCGCGACAGTGGCATCACCAAGTGATTTTGGAAACCCCCATATATATACGTCCCCCTTTTATTTGAAGTGTCCGCGTGACCCCCAGGTCCGGAGATTCCCTCGAGCCATACTGCGGATCCGGATTCGAGCAGCCCGGCGCTGCTGACATGGGGGTGGCACAGAACCTATCTAGGGTGGCCAGGGGTCAGTGGAAGATTTGGGTCAGGGGTCACCATCTCCCCAGGTCTCGGGTGACCTCATGATGTTACTGGGGGACATATGTCAAGAAGTTGCACGTCGCCTAGTGAGTGCCAGACGTGCCGACGAGCGAAGAAGACTAAAGATGGAAGAGACCAGTGGAGCTGGAGGGAAAGAAGTGATCCAGTGCCAGTATGAACTGGCAGTTGCGGGACCAGAACAGATAAGAGGCGAAGAGAGTACAAGATTTTTTTCATAGTTTAACCCCTTAATTTATTGGATCTGGAGAGGCCGTACATCATAATAATCAGCTTTTACCATCAATTTGATTTGTGCCGTATCAATTTAACATAAATTGAATTTCCATGCAAAATTCAAGCAAAATTAGTGCACCAAATTATGTCAACTAAAATTCACTCATCTCAACTCTTCATTTCTTTTTTTTAAATTTTTTTTATTTAACAACAAAACATAGACACAGAGAAAAATGAAGCATATATAGTTCGACCATAACTGAGCAATTACTAAACAAGATTACCAAAAACATATAAAAAGGTCAGCCTAATAGTTGCTCATTGTTTGCTGGATTTTAGTTATTTGGGGGGAGAATGGGAGGTAAAAGAAGAGAAAGAGAAAACGCAAAGGCTAAAAAAGGAGGAATTAGAAAAGTGCAGAAATGATGCAAGCAGAAGAGAAGGAAGCAGGAAAACCCAGAGGAGACGAAGAGGAAAGTACACACAGGAAATACAAAACTAAGACAAACACAAATCAGGAATCGATCCGAAACATGTTCATACGTGAAACCGTTGTTCAGTCCAAAACTATCCATTCACCATAATCATTGGAATATTTAAACTCAATCCAATAATACCAAGCTTTGTAGAAGGCATCATATTTGTCATTCAGATGTGACGCCCCTGGACTATCAGGTCGTCACAGGGTATTGCACAATCTGCCCTCCCGTGCAGTATCCACCGCCTTCTTGGTTTTGGGTCCCTAACCATATGGTGTTGCCTACATCAGCTAATCAAACCCTAGATACACCCTGCACCAGTCCCACCAAACACACCAGTGGACAGCTTGAGTGGAATAGAGTCGCCCACCTGGGGAGTTGGAGAGGGGAGGTCAGGAGTGTCAGAAGGAGAGAGTCTGGTCTGAGAAGTGAAAGTGAGAGGCGGTCAGGAGCAGGGCTCCTAGGAAGCAATCTAGGTAGCAGATGGTGGTCTAGGCCTAGAGGAGTTGGACCCCCGGTCGCAAGGGATCGTGGCAAGGGGCATGGATCTGTCGAGGAGGACAGCCGGCGGCCTTGCACCACACCGGGCTGGGACCAAGGCACAACGGGGTACGTGGAACCTAGGTCGGGGAGTAGCTTCAGGCAACCCGACAATTTATCCGAGGAGAACGGAGCCTTCAAAATCCATTCCCAGCCGCTCCAAAATCAGAGGAACTAGCGTAACGAGGGGGATAGGACTTTAGCCATAGTGGGTAGCGGGACCCGGCAGTTTTCAGACTACCGGGACCACCAGAGAAGTAACTTAGTGCCAGGAGGCAGGTCACGGATCACCAGGCAGCAACTCTAATACATCCCCTGAAAATACCCCCCCTTCATTTGAGTGGCCGCACGACACCCGGGTCCGGAGACCCTCAAGCCACTGCGGATCCAGATCCGAGCAGCTCGGCTGCTGGCACGAGGGCGGCACACAGAGAAGTCATCAGATCCTCCAAGTACATCAACTCATTCACTCTGGTCACCCACATAGAAAAACTCGGGGGAACGGAGGACGTCCAGTTCAAGGGGACATAGGCCCTGGCTGCTTTTACCAAGAATCTCAAAAGAGAGCTTTTATAAGGCTGAGGGGAGGACTCAGAGAGTTGAAGTAGAAACAATTCAGGGCCCAAGGTCTGTGTGGTACTTGTCACCAACTTGATAACATCCCTCACACACTCCCAAAACTGTTGCAGCGCAGGACACAACCAAAAAATGTGTAGGAAGTCTCCTTCCCCCACTCGACATCTCCAGCATTTGGAGTCAACAGCAGGGTACAAAAATTTAATTTCTTGCCATTTTTATGGGTTCGGTAGATTCTAATTCTTTTTTATAAAGACCTTATAACCTGTGTTTTTAGACAATGCCTGTTCACATTGTCTTATACAAGTCAATCTAGGAGTCCATCATAAGGCCCATATAAATCCTTAAATGACGGCAAACCCTAAAAAGTGAAATAAGTAATGAACATGTCACCAATCTCCTAAGTAATTATATTTCTAAAGGTGCTATTAATATGAATTTCTCAATAGATGTCGTTAACAACCCATCCAATCAACACTGACGAAGAAATCAAAACATAGATGTCCATAAATTAAGTTATGTGTAATAATAATAATGACACAGGGAAAATGTATTGAACACAGGACGAAAGAGAGGTGCAAAAAGCCATGGAAAGCGATGTCACTAGCTGAAATCTATCAGTAATTAGAAACAAATCGTGCCACTTAGTGAAAAATAATATCAGATGGTTCAAGGATGCCACACAAGAAACATTGCATGATGAGTAAAACCAGTGAGCTGTCTCAAGACCTTAACAACCCTATTATTGCAAAACATACTGATGGCATTGATTACGGAAGAATTTCTAAACTATTGAAGGTTTCAGTGAGCAGTGTTGGGGCCATAATCCGGAAGTGGAGAGATAATAATTTCACCATAAAGCGGCCACAACCAGGTGCTACCCACAAGACAAAAAAGTGAAAAGAATTATCAGAAGAGTTGTCCAAGAGCCAATGACCACCAATGGAGAGCTACTGAAGGAAGAGAATTAGCAGGTACAATTTTTTCAAAGAAAATAAGTAAAGCACTCTCCTTCCATGGTCTGTATGCATGCTCACCATGCAGGACTCCATTGCTGAATAAAAAGCATGTTGAAGCGCATTGAAAGTTTGTTCAACAACATTTAGACAAGCCTGTGAAATACTGGGAGAATATAGTCTGGTCAGATCAGACCAAAACTGAACTTTTTGGAGGCCATAATATACACCATGTTTGGAGGTCAAAAGGCAAATCACCCCAAAACCACCATATAAACAGTAAAATGTGAAGGTGGGAACATCATGGTATGTGATTGTTTTTCATCTTACAGCACTGGCAAACATCATATGGTTAAAGGAAGGCTGAATGAACATATTCTTGGTAAACATCAGCTGCCATCTATCACGGGGATGAAGATGAAACAAGGGTGGACATTTCACCAAAACAAAGATCCCAAACACACAGCCAAAGAAATCTGACCTGAATACAATAGAAAATTTATGAAATGAACTAAATCTCCGAGTTCCTAGAAGGAGCCCACTGGACATTTAGGATCTGAAGAGCGTATGTGTAGAAGAATGGGCCAAAACACACCTGAGCAATGTATGCGACTAGTTTCTCCATACAGGAGGCATCTTGAGGCTGTCATCACCAACAAAAGCTTTTGTACGTGGTATTAAATAAATATCACTAAGGTTCAATACTTTTTCCCTGAGTCATTTATGATTAGTGCACATCAATAAATTTATGGACAACTATGGTTTGATTTCTTTGCCTCTGTGGATAGGATAGGTTATTACAGACATCTAGTGAGAAATTCACGTTAATAGCACCTTTATAAATATATTGATGATGTGTTCAATACTTATTTCACCCGATGTACATTACAGATCTCATGGAAGTCAATCTATGAGACCCCAGGAAGTTTGTTTTCCCAAACTATCACTAGTTGATCATTGTGCAGACCTTGGCTGGCAGGCAATATGCTCTTCTTAAGCAGCTGCAAGGGTTACCTCTTTGCTATCTATACCTATTGCCTAGGACATCCCCTGTTCTCTCTTGGAAACATTACAGAGTGTTTTGCTCATGGGGCGAGCACTGTATTAGTGGGTTTACTCGACCCATTCATTTGCATGGGGGAGCGAACTGGACCGGCCGCCGAGTCTTCACATGATGGTAAGCAGCTGGCAGGGTGCAGCGCCATGGAATCTGTGGTACCACGGCAACCTGCACCATGGATACAATACAGTCTCTGGTAGTAATGACAGCATCAGCAGGCGGAGTCATGGATACATCCAGAATGTATGGAAGGAGCAGCGCCCGGCATGGAGACTTGCAGTGGTGAGTATCATGGTAGCTGGCTGGCGTGGATGGTAGCAGAAGTGGCACAGCACTGAAATATAGATAAGTGTTAGCAGCAGAACTCAGCACAATGACAGCAGCATAATGGGACCTGAGAACTAGCATCATTGGGAACTCATGGCCCAGGCACCTCCCTCAAGGAGAAGGTGCCTTAAATACATGAAACCTCTGAGCTGACCTGAGAGGCAGTTCCGGGTCAGGACACACTGGCCCTTTAAGAAAATTGGCATAGCCGCGTGCGCACTCTATGGGCATTCCCAGGAATCCTGTGAGGTGTGTGCAGACCTCGGGAGACAGCAGCATGATCCGAGGATGGAGTGAAGACCGCAGGACGGCCAGGCAGGTGACAGAACTGATGTCCCAACTGGGGGAGGGGGACAGGAAAGTGTGGGGATACCGGTATTGGCGTCACATAGGGCACATTTTGAAATAATTGGACCTCTACGTATTAGATGTCCAACCATCAACTCTATCTCCATGATGATAAATGAATATATGAGGGTAACCAAAGGTGCAAAGAACACTCCAGCTGGTCCTCCATGACCTGGAACTTTTCCTACGGGCACACCATGCTCCCAACAATAATGTCCTAATCCAAAACTTCTTCTGCTTTGTAATCAGTTTCTGTCTGACAGACTACTGATATGCTCAAGGATCAATGCCAACCCTTGTAGAGCTGGTTGGCAAATATGGTTTATGTTGACAATAGGAAGTTATTACTGAACATGTAGAATTGTAGCCATAGTGACTGTATTCTGATAAATGGGAGCATATTCAGATATCTGAATGCCCTGTGTGATAAATAACTGAATAGTTAAAGAGCTGGTGATAACAAGAAACACCAGTCAGGTTGGACATTTTTCCTTCTTGCCCATGTTCATATTCTTAAAGGCGTTGTTCACTTTTAGAGAAATTTTTTCTTTATTACTTAAATCCATTTTTGTCATTGGGTTTCATTTAAACCTTTACACCGTTTACGTTCTATAGCCTTAGGGCGGCTTTGCACACTAAGACATCGCAGGTGCGATGTCGGTGGGGTCAAATCCAAAGTGACGCACATCCGGCATCACTTGCGATGTCGTAGTGTGTAAAACCTTTTTGATACAATGAACGAGCGCAAAAGCGTTGTTATCGTATCATCGGTGCATTCTCCGACATTTCCATAATGCCGGTGCAGCGACAGGTACGATGTAGTTCCTCGTTCCTGCGGCAGCACACATCGCTGTGTATGAAGAGAAACATTACCTTACCTGCGTCCCGGCTGCTATGAGAAGGAAGGAGGTGGGCGAGATGTTTACATCCTGCTCATCTCCGCCCCTCCGTTGCTATTGGCCGCCTGCCGCGTGACATCGCTGTGACGCCGCACGAACCGCACCCTTAGGAAGGAGGCAGGTCGCCGGCCAGAGCGACGTCGCAGGACAGGTGAGTGCATTTGAAGCTGCCGTATCGATAATGTTCGCTACGCCAGCTATCACAAGATATTGCACGTATGACGGGGGCGGGGACTATCGCACTCGACATCGCAGCATCGGCATGCGATGTCGTAATGTGCAAAGTCCGCCTTAGTGTTGCACTGTCTATTTCTGGCTGTAGGATGAGTTAACTGGGAACTGTCAGTGAGCTCTTTCTGAGAATCTGGGACCCTTTTTTTATCTGTCTTCTCAGCTGACCACAGACTATATTAAATTTTAACCATTAAAGTTGAGCAAATGTTTTGAAATTCAAATTTTCTGTAAATCACGAGGACTCCAATTGCCCCGCCCTGACACGACGTGTGTAACATTTTGTGGTCTCCTAGGACTGTGTCCAATACCTTTTGAGCTCGTTAATGTAAACACAGTCTTAGGCCTTGTTCACATGTTCAGTATTCGGTCAGTTGTTTACCTCAGTATTTGTAGCCAAAATCAGGAGTGGAACAATCAGAAGAAAATTATAATAGAAACATGGGCACCACTGCTGTATTTTTTACCCACTCCTGGTTTTGGGTTACAAATACTGATTTAAAATACTAACCAAATAGTGAATGTGTCAATGTGACTTTAGGGATATCCAAATGTGCACAACATGTATGGTTATGTGTTGTGAATGTCGTCTATGTGGGTGCTGTTTTGGAGCTCCCTCTGGTGGCCAGGAATGGTAGTGGAGCTGAGTCTGAGCCTGTGACTCAGACAGGTATCGGTGTTAATTAGGAATTAAGGAAGTCCTATTGCAGACAAGCCTGGTGTATATAGGAGAGCACATTTTGCCTTGCTGGTGCCAGTTATAATTGTATTTTCCTCAGTCCCTGAATCTGGCTGGTACTTCTGTCTTCCCTGTCTTCCTGTGCAAGACCTCTGCAGATAGGTTTGCAAGCTTTTGCTTTGCTTCCTGGTTTACACCTAGGGGTGTTTTCTTTTTGTTTTATTTGGAATCTGTTTTCTTGCAGGTGAAGATTTGCTTTTCTAGTTTGGTGAGCATGGGGTTCCCCCTTTGCTAGCTCTGCTGCAAGAAAAGGGAATTTCTCCCTGTCTAACTTGATTATCTGCACTTTTGTATTTTTGTGTTCTTTTTGGTATTTTGTCTCTTCCATTATTTACAAGAGTACATGATATAGTGGGTGTGAGGTCGTTTGACCTCCAGGGCCATTTTTACTATCAGGAGATTGGTATTTTTCTACAGGGATTTTGTACTGACCACAATCAGTTTCCTTTCCTTTCCTTTGTATCTAGTTAGTTGGGCCTCGCCTTTGCTAAATTTATTTTTCCTATCTGAGTATCTGTATCTTGTTTTCCTGCATCACCGTAATCTTTATATAGGGGGCTGTCTACTCCTTTGGGGACTTCTCTGAGGTAAGGTAGATTTCCTCATTTCTAACTGTGAGGCATAGCTAGTTTTTTCAGGCTGTGGCGTGGTGTCTAGGTGTTTAGGAACACTCCACGGCTACTTCTAGTGTGGTCTGATAGTTAGGGGATTGCGGTCAGTCCAAGTTCCAACTACTCTTGTTGTTTTTGGTATTTTTCCCACTAATGGGAGTTTTTTTTAATCTTCCACGGTTACCGGATCATAACAGTTATGCGTAAATACGTAGATGGTAACCGTTTTTCCCTTCTGTACTGTCATATGCTACCAGTACAGTTTCATTAGTGTTTTATGGTTTTTCATTCCGTATATCTATTGCTGAGCTGTGATGTCTTCTCACTGTCCAGATTCATCCTAAAATAGCTGCTGCCTTCCCTGCCTCTGCTTTTATACAGGCTATGATAGTTGCTCCTGAATGGGGAAGTCCATAAGGCCATATTAGGTGAATCACATGAATGAATTAGCAAAATGGTCGAAATCACAAGGTTTGGGGAATTCCAAAAAATTCTCCTCAAACTCGATTTTTATCTAATCACTTTGCTCGTCATTATTCTGAAAATCTTTGGCTGTCACTGTTATAGGGAAAATCTGTGGTATCTGTGACTTTCATAGTTATGGGGACTCTCTATGACTGTCATTTGTAATGGAGATATCTGTGGCTGTCACTGTTATTTGGAATATTGGTGGCTGTCATTTGTATTGGGAACATTTGTGGCTGTCGCTTTCTGGAGACATCTGTGACTGTTATTGGTAGTATCTGCCACTGTTATTGTTCATATCGGTGGCTGTCTCTGTTATTGCGAATATCGGTGGCTGTCACTGTTATTGGGAACATGTGTCATTCACTTGTTTTGAGAACATTCATGGCTGTCAATGTTATTGGAGACATTTGTGGCTGTCACTTTAATTGGGAAAATATGTGGCTGTCACCATTAGTGGGAATATCTGCCACTGTTATTAGAGATATCCGTGACTGTCACTTTTATTGGGAATAGTCATGGTTGTCAATGTTATCGGAGACATCTGTGGCTGTCACTTATTGGAAACAACTGTGGCTATCACTTATTGGAGACATCTGTGGCTGTGTGAGATATTGGGAACATTCGTGGTTGTCGAACATTTGTGGCTGTCAATGCTATTGGTGACATCTGTGGCTGTCACTTATTTTAAGATATCTGTGGCAGTCAGCGATATTGGGAACACTCATTGCTGTCACTGATATTGGGAACATTTGTGGCTGTCAGTTATTTGAGTCATCCGTGGCTGTCACTGTTGCAGGCAGTAAGTGACTATGAATGATGTGGCTATTCCTGTTGCAGGGCATATCTGTGACTGTTATGAGGGCCATTTCTGGTCGTGTTTGTTACGGGGAGGTTCTATAGCTGTAATTTTTCCTGGAGGATATCTGTTGGTACCACTGTTTTTGGGAGGACATGTGTCTATCATTGTGGTGAGTAACATCAGGGACCATCAATATTATGGTAAGCTTCTATGGCAGTCATTTTTTTATGGTGGACGTGTGTTGTTGTCACTTTTCTGAGGAACGTTGCTCGACTTTTCTTTCTCTCTTCGGGAAGGAGGTGCAGCCCATAGCTGGTCACATCCTGACTCTTCCTTGACAAAAACTATCACCCACGTTCTCTAAATTCATAAATAGAGTTGTGGGGTCTTGCAGATAACAGGTACCTGCTAATTTTTTTTAAAAATCCGTTTCAAAATCTTGTACCCATATAAGACTATGCGAACCAGAGTCCTGCGATTAGAAATGTTGGTGGAAGGGATGGGGGGATTGGAGTGCAAGCGGTGCACTCACCGAAGCAGGGGTCTGAGGGTAAGCAGAGAGAGAGACAGATGAGCAGATCTCTGCGCCCATGATAATGTGTCCTCCTTTGCTCATCCTGAGCCCTCCTGCTTCATGGTTCATGAAGCAGGAGGCTTAGGATGACCTCTGCCCACGTTGTGTCCTCCTCTGCTCATCCTGAGCCCTCTTGGTTCATGGTTCATGAAGCAGCAGGCTTAGAATGAGCTGTGCCCATGATATGTCCTACTCTGCTCATCCTGAGCCCTCCTGGTTCATGAATCATGATACTGACCCACAGACAGCGCCTGTAAGTAGATACAGTCAGACCCTGTCACACAGGCTGGGGGCACTTCTACTGCAACCAATCACAGTGGCCAGGCCGGCCAGTGGGTGGGGAAAGCAGGGAAAGCAGTGCATGTATGTATGAGCAATGATGAGCGGCCCAGGGAAGCCGCAGGAGCAGCATATGTAGCACTCGGGGGGAAGGAGGACCAGGTTGGGTCTCATAACTGTTTTACTCGTCCGGTGTGCAGGTCTGGGATGTCACGGTGACCTGCCCGGTTTCGTGCCCCTAGGTGTACCTGTGGCGCCCTGGACAAGCCAGGACGTCACAGGTACTGCAACAACACACCCTACACCCCGGTTAGGAACACCGAAGTCAAACACAAATCCTTGTTGCCTTCCTCCAGGGACTGATGTCCACACCAGGTGGGGCGGAGCCAGGTGGTTGGCTCCACCCACCGAGGAGTTCACAGTCCTGGAGACGGGAAAAGGAAGGCAGAACAGTTTAGGAGTTGTAGAGTGAGGAAGTAGTAGTGGAGGAACTGACTGACCATGTCCGGGTACGTGGCCCGGGCACCTGACAGCAAGGTTGGCAGACGGTGGTGACCGTCTGCAGGAGAGGCCAATTGACGTACAACCGTAAGGACCGGGGACGGGCGGTGGCCCGCCGGTACCGGATCGGGGAGCGAAGAGAAGCCAGCACCATCCGGTAGGGGCTACGGACCCCGACCAGGCTAGGACTCGCCATAAAACCGGTCAAATCCGTCAGCGACGGGGTTTCCCAGCAGTAAAGACCCGACTGAAGGCAACCGTCCAAACCATGAGGGAGATAAAGCTACCGCCAGAGCTAGAGCTCCCAGGGCCAGAGCCTGCGGGCAAAGGAAGGGCTCCCTAGTCAACATACTGCTGGGGAGCGGGCTATCAGTGGGAATCCATTGGGGCCGAGAACAAAACACCAGTGCAGGGAGAGACAGTTACCGCTAACCTACCGGGAGTGACCGCCGCAGCCGTCTTTGGGACTCGTCCATCCAGCCATTTGTTTTACAAGAGACTCCGTGTGCGTTACTGGCTGAGTAAGTACCACCGTGCCGTCTGGCACTGCGCTGCCCCGCGACCCTGCACCCGGCCAGGCCCCACATCCCACCTTCCGACCTCCACTACCGGGCCCCGGGACCTCCAAAAACCCCCCTACCCGCGGATGGGAGAAAACATCTCAGCTGCTACCTGTCAACGCTCCCGGGATCCCCGTACAGAGCAGCAGTGGTGTCCCAACCTCACCACAAACCGTGGGTGGCGTCACGGACAATATCCCTACACCAAACCACCCCTTTCACTCACGGGCGAGGAGCGCCGCTCGAGTCCCCGGGATCCGGCCCACCGCTCGAGCCATCGACCGAGCGAGCAGCAGCAGCAGCCGGACCCGAGCAGTGGGTGAGCGCAGTGCCCTCCCCGCACGCGACATACCCCAATAGAAGGGGATAGGTGAAAGTTTGTCGTGACGCCATCTGCGGTACGCTGCCAGGGAATAGCCGCCGCTGCTGTCGCCATCCTCCGGGGCTGATGGTAGTAGCAGTGAGGACGGTATTGCTCCCCACAGGTGGAGCGGGCCCCCGGGGAGGATGATGAGGGAAGTAGTAATGGTGGGCGCGGGGCGGTGGCATCGGCAAGAACAGACGGACACAGTCTCTGCGGGTTCTAGGTGTCTTTACTCACAGTTCTTCAAGAAGCCCGGTCGCTGCCTCAGTAGCACTGATCATCACTGTGGTGGACCCCATCGAACCCGGATCCCTTTGGAGGTCAGTCTGGTGTGGTGGTTGGTGGGCTCCTTCCTCCTAGCGCTATGTAAGTTGGATCCCCATGGCTTAAAGCTACTTGGGGACCCCAGTCCGTCTTGAGTGAAAACTCCTGGCCTGTTTGCAGGTGCCGCGGTTCCGCAATGGGGCCTGACTCAGATCAAGGCCCTGGATCCTATCTGGCACTGTACTTCAGGCACTGTGTTGGCCAGGGAGACTTACAATCTCCCTGTCCTAGCAGATTCTGGAAAACCAACTTGAAGAATGAACTTCCCTAGGGTGCTGCACCCTGTGTGGCGCCGGCTCCGAGGGAGCAATGAAGTTCTCCCCTCGGCAACCGTATGAACCCCTGTATCCCACCAGAGCTACCGGTGAGACCGTCCGCTCTTTTCCTATCCTGCTGGAGAACTTCTAACTCCCCCTGGAGGCTGCTCCTCCCCCGGGTTCCTGTCATTAGTGGGTGGCTGCCCCCCCATATTTGGAGACTGCCTTAAGACCCTACCCTAGCCTGGTCCCCAGTGGGGACTGCACCCTGGTTGTGTGTTTGAGTTGTGTAAGTGGTGAAACCGTTGCCGACCTCCTCTGGATCCAGGTTGAGCACTGCACCTTAAGTGAGGTGCAGTACCCTGTGGCGACTGAAGCCTCAGGGGTGCCACATATACAGCCGTGCGGGAGCAGTTTACAGCCGCGACGGAGCCTTGGTATGTATGAAGAGCTCGTTTCAGTCTTATTTTCTTTATTTTTCCTTTATTTTTTTAATTTCTCAAGTGCCGGATCCGGATCAAATTCCCGGAATCCCAGGTCCGGCACCCGGGCACCTTTGAAACGGCGTGGATCCGGACTTTTACAGTATGGGTCCGCCCATCACTATTCATAAACAGTGGTAATTAATTAAACAAATGTTTACTGCAGCTATTTGTTGGTAAATTAGTGTCACCCAGTCCTCATGATGCCACATCATATATTCTGGACTGATTTAGCCTGGCAGAACGGGTGCCGAAATTATTGTTTTTTTGGACCTCTGCCTAAAGTTTGGAAACAAAAGTATCCAGTCTTATCTGGGACATCAGGATGAGCTCCAAATCAGGCTTAGCAGCGGCACATGCCCAAAATATGCCACATCAATGTAATTAAAAAAAAAGGCCAAATATTTAAGCGCCCCTTCATGAATGGCGGCCACCTGCTTGAGTCCTCTGGCCACGTGCGCCCATCTGTTTGATAAACGGGCTGCGTATTAAACTTGGAGACAATCATTCAACCTCCTTTCCTGTTAATTAGATCGCGGGTCCGAGTATTTCAATAAAGCCATCGGCCAAAGAAGCAAACGCCGCGAATATAATGGGATAGCAAGCCGAGGTCACGGTTCATTGTCAGCTCGCCGCCAACCAACGCCGGGTCTGAAGAGCGTAAAGCCGTACAGAGGAAACACAGAGGTCACAAGACAAAACAAGGATCTCCGGAGCTGTCCCCCTTATTAATTGGGCTTTTTTTCCCCTGTAACCTGGCAGATTTCCCAGCATAAACAGCTAAATCTAAACTGCACAAAAGACAATGCAGGCTATCCTCAGCGGGGATATAAGATGTCATGTAAATGAAGGTGCTACCTGCTTATATAACCACTGAGGCGCATGTAACCCCTTCACAAGTAGAGATGGAGGATACATAGATGGAAAGATGGATGGATGGATAGAGGGATAGATAGAGGGATAGATAGATAGATAGATAGAGGGATAGATAGATAGATAGATAGATAGATAATAGAGGGATAGATAGATAGATAGATAGAGGGATAGATAGATAGATAGATAGATAGATAATAGAGGGATAGATAGATAGATAGATAGATAGATAGAGGGATAGATAGATAGAGAGAGAGATAGATAGATAGATAATAGAGGGATAGATAGATAGATAGATAATAGAGGGATAGATAGATAGATAGATAGATAGATAGATAGATAATAGAGGGATAGATAGATAGATAGATAGATAGAGGGATAGATAGATAGATAGATAGAGGGATAGATAATAGAGGGATAGATAATAGAGGGATAGATAGATAGAGGGATAGATAGATAGATAGATAGATAGATAATAGAGGGATAGATAGATAGATAGATAATAGAGGGATAGATAGATAGATAGATAGATAGATAGATAGATAATAGAGGGATAGATAGATAGATAGATAGATAGATAGATAGAGGGATAGATAGATAGATAGATAGAGGGATAGATAATAGAGGGATAGATAATAAAGGGATAGATAGATAGAGGGATAGATAGATAGATAGATAGATAGATAGAGGGATAGATAGATAGATAGATAGAGGGATAGATAATAGAGGGATAGATAATAGAGGGATAGATAGATAGAGGGATAGATAGATAGATAGATAGATAGATAATAGAGGGATAGATAGATAGATAGAGGGATAGATAGATAGATAGATAGAGGGATATATAGAGGGATAGATAGATAGATAGATAATAGAGGGATAGATAGATAGATAGAGGGATAGATAGATAGATAGATAGAGGGATATATAGAGGGATAGATAGATAGATAGATAATAGAGGGATAGATAGATAGATAGAGGGATAGATAGATAGAGAGATAGATAGATAGATAATAGAGGGATAGATAGATAGATAGATAGATAGTGGGATAGATAGATAGATAGATAGATAATAGAGGGATAGATAGATAGATAGATAATAGAGGGATAGATAGATAGATAGATAGAGGGATAGATAGATAGATAGATAATAGAGGGATAGATAGAGGGATAGATATATAGATAGATAGATAGATAGATAGATAGATAGATAATAGAGGGATAGATAGATAGATAATAGAGGGATAGATAGATAGATAGATAATAGAGGGATAGATAGATAGATAGATAGATAGAGGGATAGATAGAGGGATAGATAGATAGATAGAGGGATAGATAGATAGATAGATAGATAATAGAGGGATAGATAGATAGATAGAGGGATAGATAGATAGATAGAGGGATAGATAGATAGATAGATAGAGGGATAGATAGATAGATAGATAGATAGATAGAGGGATAGATAAATAGATAGATAGATAGATAGATAGATAGATAGATAGATAGATAGATAGATAGATTGAGGGATAGATAGATAGATAGATAGATAGAGGGATAGATAGATAGATAGAGGGATAGATAAATAGATAGATAGATAGATAGATAGAGGGATAGATAGATAGATAGAGGGATAGATAGATAGAGGGATAGATAGATAGATAGATAGATAGATAGATAGATAGATAGATAGTGGGATAGATAGATAGATAGATAGATAGATAGATAGATAGATAGAGGGATAGATAAATAGATAGATAGATAGATAGAGGGATAGAGGGATAGATTGATAGATAGATAGAGGGATGGATAGAGGGATAGACAGATAGATAGATAGATAGATAGATAGATAGATAGATAGAGGGATAAATAGATAGATAGATAGAGGGATAGATAGATAGATAGATAGATAGATAGATAGATAGATAGATAGATAGATGGATAGAGGGATGGATAGATAGATAGATAGATAGAGGGATAAATATATAGATAGATAGATAGAGGGATAGATAGATAGATAGATAGAGGGATAGATAGATAGATAGATAGATAGATAGAGGGATAGATAGATAGATAGATAGATAGGTAGATAGATAGATAGATAGATAGATAGATAGATAGAGGGATAGATAGATAGATAGATAGATAGATAGATAGATAGATAGATAGAGGGATAGATAGATAGATAGATAGATAGAGGGATAGATAGGTAGATAGATAGAGGGATAGATAGATAGATAGATAGATAGATAGATAGATGATAGATAGAGGGATAGATAGATAGATAGAGGGATAGATAGATAGAGGGATAGATAGATAGATAGAGGGATAGAGGGATAGATGGATAGATAGAGGGATAGATAGATAGAGGGATAGATAGATAGATAGATAGAGGGATAGAGGGATAGATGGATAGATAGAGGGATAGATAGATAGATAGAGGGATAGAGGGATAGATGGATAGATAGAGGGATAGATAGATAGATAGATAGATAGATAGATAGATAGATAGAGGGATAGATAGATAGAGGGATAGATAGATAGATAGAGGGATAGATAGATAGATAGATAGATAGATAGATAGATAGATAGAGGGATAGATGGATAGATAGAGGGATAGATAGATAGATAGATAGATAGATAGATAGAGGGATAGATAAATAGATAGATAGATAGATAGAGGGATAGAGGGATAGATGGATAGATAGATAGATAGAGGGATGGATAGAGGGATAGACAGATAGATAGATAGATAGAGGGATAAATAGATAGATAGATAGAGGGATAGATAGATAGATAGATGGATAGAGGGATGGATAGATAGATAGATAGATAGAGGGATAGATGGATAGATAGAGGGATAGATGGATAGATAGAGGGATAGATAGATAGAGGGATAGATAGATAGATAGATAGATAGAGGGATAGAGGGATAGATGGATAGATAGAGGGATACCTTTTATACCTTGTAATGAGCAAACAGTAAGACAAAACCTTGAAAAATTCGACTCTGTGGAACAGGAAAGCGAGCTGGACTGAGCTGGACTAAAGATTTTTATGAAAAAAGAGGAAATAGAGGATTTAACCCCTTCAGCCCCCAGCCTGTTTTCACCTTAAAGACCCGGCCATTTTTTGCAATTTTGACCAGTGTCACTTTGACAGGTTATAACTCTGGAACACTTCAACGGATCCTGGCGATTCTGAGATTGTTTTTTCGTGACATATTGTACTTCATGTCAGTGGTAAATTTAGGCCGATATGTTTTGCGTTTATTTGTGAAAATTTCGGAAATTTGGCGAAAATTTTGAAAATTTTGCAATTTTCAAAATTTGAAATTTTATGCCCATAAATCTGAGAGATATGTCACACAAAAAAGTTACTAAATAACATTTCCCACATGTCTACTTTACACCAGCGCAATTTTTGAAAAAAAAAAAAAATTCCGTTAGGAAGTTAGAAGGGTTCAAAGTTCATCACCAATTTCTCATTTTTCCAACAAAATTTACAAAAAAAAATTTTTTAGGTACCACATCACATTTGGAGTGATTTGAGAAACCTAGGCGACAGAAAATACCCAAAAGTGACCCAATTCTAAAATCTGCACCCCTCACTCTGCTCAAAACCACATCCAAGAAGTTTATTAACCCTTTAGGAGCTTCACAGCAACCAAAGCAATGTAGACAAAAAAATGAAAATTTTACTTTTTTAACACAAAAATGTTACTTTAGCCATAAAAATTAGTATTTTCACAAGGGTATCAGGAAAAATGCATCATAAAATGTATCGTGCATTTTCTCCTGAGTACGCAGATACCCCATATGTGGTGGAAATCAAATGTTTGGGCACACAGCAGGACTCGGAAGGCAAGGAGCGCCATTTGAATTTTTGAGTGCAAAATTAGCTGCACTCATTAGCGGACGCCATGTCGGGTTTGAAGACTCCCCGAGGTGCCTAAACAATGGAGCTCCCCCATAAGTGACCCCATTTTGGAAACTAGAGCCCTCAAATATTTTTTCTAGATGTTTGATGTGCACTTTGAACCCCTGGTGGCTTCACAGAAATTTATAACGTTGAGCCGTGAAAAGAAAAAAATTTTTTTTTACCACAAAACTGTTGCTTCAACCAGGTAGCTTTTTTTATCACAAGGGTATCAGGAAAAAATGCACCATAAAATGTATTGTGCATTTTCTCCTGAGTACGCAGATACCCCATATGTGGTGGAAATCAAATGTTTGGGCACACGGCAGGACTCGGAAGGCAAGGAGCGCCATTTGAATTTTTGAGTGCAAAATTAGCTGCACTCATTAGCGGACGCCATGTCGGGTTTGAAGACTCCCCGAGGTGCCTAAACAATGGAGCTCCCCCATAAGTTACCCCATTTTGGAAACTAGAGCCCTCAAATATTTTTTCTAGATGTTTTATGTGCACTTTGAACCCCTGGGGGCTTCACAGAAGTTTATAACGTTGAGCCGTGAAAAGAAAAATTTTTTTTTTTACCACAAAACTGTTGCTTCAACCAGGTAGCTTTTTTTATCACAAGGGTATCAGGAAAAAATGCACCATAAAATGTATTGTGCATTTTCTCCTGAGTACGCAGATACCCCATATGTGGTGGAAATCAAATGTTTGGGCGCACGGCAGGACTCGGAAGGCAAGGAGCGCCATTTCACAGCAAAATTGGTTGGAATTATTAGCGGACGCTATGTTGCGTTTGGAGACCCCCTGAAGTGCCTAAACAATGGAGCTCCCCCACAATTGACCCCATTTTGGAAACTAGACCCCTCATGGAATTTATCTAGCTGTTTAGGGAGCACTTTGAACCCCTGGAGGCTTCACAAACGTTTGTAATGTTGAGCCGTGAAAATATTTTATTTTTTTTACCACAAAATTGTTTTTTCAAACAGGTAGCTTTTTTTCCACAAGGGTATCAGGAAAAAATGCACCATAAAATGTATTGTGCAATTTCTCCTGAGTACGACGATACCTCATATGTGGTGGAAATCAATTGTTTGGGCGTACGGCGGGGCTCAGAAGAGAAGGAGCGCCATTTCACAGTAAAATTGATTGGAATTATTAGCAGACGCCATGTTTCATTTGGAGACCCCCTGAGGTGCCTAAACAATGGAGCTCCCCCACATGTGATCCCATTTTGGAAACTAGACCCCCCCCCATACAAAAAAAATTAGTTTGGCGAAATAAAAAATACAGACATCAGTAGAAAAAAAAAAAAAAATGAGCGCCTGCCAAGACCAGTGCCAAACGTGAGAGCAATGCACGAGTCTCGCATCGCATCATCCACTGCAGTCTGGAAGCGAGCAACTGCGCTGGATAATGCGATGCGAGAGGGCGGGGCGGCAGATGAGAAAGGGCGCAGCGGATGGAGGAGCGGCAGAGGATGGGAAAGGGCGCAGCGGATGGATGATGGGAAATGGCGCAGCGGATGGATGGGAAATGGCGCAGCGGATGGAGGAGCGGCAGAGGATGGGGGGGGGGGTGAGATGGGGATACCTACCTTACAGGATGGATCTAGGCAGCAGGATCACAGCAGACAGAAGAGGCAGCAGATGAAGGAGGCAACAGATCGAGGAGGGTGAGAGGGGGCAGTAGATGGAAAATGGGAGAGAGCAGGCAGCAGATCGGGGAGGGGGGCAGAGTCTGATGGGAGAGAGAGATGGCACATGTAGGGGAAGGGAGGGGGGCTTGCAGCACATGTAGGGGGAGGGAGGGGGGCTTGCAGCACATGTAGGGGGAGGGAGGGGGGCTTGCAGCACATGTAGGGGGAGGGAGGGGGGCTTGCAGCACATGTAGGGGGAGGGAGGGGGGCTTGCAGCACATGTAGGGGGAGGGTGGCTGGCAGCCACCCTCCCCCCACATGTGCTGCAAGCCAGCCACCCTCCCCCCACATGTGCTGCAAGCCCCCCTCCCTCCCCCTACATGTGCTGCAAGCCCCCCTCCCTCCCCCTACATGTGCTGCAAGCCCCCCTCCCTCCCCCCACATGTGCTGCAAGCCCCCCTCCCTCCCCCCACATGTGCTGCAAGCCAGCCACCCTCCCCCCACATGTGCTGCAAGCCAGCCACCCTCCCCCCACGTGGGGGGAGGGTGGCTTGCAGCACATGGAGGGATAGGTGGTGTGGCGATGGAGAAGGGGCAGCCGATGAAGGAGGCGGCGGC
Organism: Anomaloglossus baeobatrachus; assembly: GCF_048569485.1. Lineage (NCBI taxonomy): Eukaryota > Metazoa > Chordata > Amphibia > Anura > Aromobatidae > Anomaloglossus > Anomaloglossus baeobatrachus. Next base: position 59,778,273 of record NC_134353.1, read on the forward strand.
CGCCGCCGATCGGGGGCAGCAGCGGCTGAAAAAGGTGGGTGCGACGGCGGCGGGGACAGTGGCGAGCATGGCGGCGGGGACGGCGGTGGATCGGGAGCGGCGGCGGGGACGGCGGTGGATCGGGAGCGGCGGCGGGGACGGCGGTGGATCGGGAGCATGGCGGCTGGGACGGCGGTGGATCGGGAGCGGCGGCGGAGACAGCGGTGCAGCGGGAGCATGGCGGCGGGGACGGCGGTGGATCGGGAGCGGCGGCGGAGACAGCGGTGCAGCGGGAGCATGGCGGCGGGGACGTCGGTGGATCGGGAGCGGCGGCGGAGACAGCGGTGCAGCGGGAGCATGGCGGCGGGGACGTCGGTGGATCGGGAGCGGCGGCGGAGACAGCGGTGCAGCGGGAGCATGGCGGCGGGGACGGCGGTGGATCGGGAGCGGCGGCGGAGACAGCGGTGCAGCGGGAGCATGGCGGCGGGGACGGCGGTGGATCGGGAGCGGCGGCGAAGACAGCGGTGCAGCGGGAGCATGGCGGCGGGGACGTCGGTGGATCGGGAGCGGCGGCGGAGACAGCGGTGCAGCGGGAGCATGGCGGCGGGGACGTCGGTGGATCGGGAGCGGCGGCGGAGACAGCGGTGCAGCGGGAGCATGGCGGCGGGGACGGCGGTGGATCGGGAGCGGCGGCGGAGACAGCGGTGCAGCGGGAGCATGGCGGCGGGGACGGCGGTGGAGCGGGAGCATGGCGGCGGAGACAGCGGTGCATCGGGAGCATGGCGGCGGGGACAGCGGTGAAGCGGCAGCAGCGGCGGGGCGATCGGAGACAGCGGCGGGGACAGCGGTGAAGCGGGAGCAGCGGCGGGGCGATCGGAGACAGCGGCGGTGAAGCGGGAGCAGCGGCGGGGCGATCGGAGACAGCGGCGGTGAAGCGGGAGCAGCGGCGGGGACAGGGGCGGGCGGCGGGGCGATCGGGGACAGGGGCGGGCGGCGGGGACAACAACTTACCGCTCTCCTCGGCTTCCAGGGACGGTCACAGGCCGCAGATCCACATTGATTAGAGAGAGCGGTCACAAGACCGGTCTCTCCAATCAGAGCTGGGGGCGGGTGAAGCATCGATCACCCAGCTCCAGCCAATGGCCAGTGCTACAGCAGCACTGATCAGGGCTGGATTTCAATGTTCCAGCCATTTTCAATGGCTGGAACATTACAGTGGCTGTAATTGGCTGAGCGGCGTTCGTCAGCCAATCACAGCCTCTGTAGGTTCGGGGAGGAGGCACCACCCCTCCTGACGTCAGGCAGAGGTCCCCTCCTTCCCGAATCCACCGTTTAAGTAAATAAATTTCACTCCCCGGGGCTCCGGGACCGCGATTTCGCCAGGACGTACTGAGTACGTCATGGGTCCTTTAGCACCATGTCACCATGACGTACTCAGTACGTCCAAGGTCGTTAAGGGGTTAAAGGACATAAGAAAAAACCTGTTGAAGGACAGATCACATACAACAGGAGGACTCCAAACTGACATCTGACACCCAGAGATCTGCACATCCAAAGGTAGGACCATCCTCCATCCATACCACAACCTACAGACAGTGCTGTAATTACATCTCTGATAAATAAGGATTATTATAAAAATGGAAAATATAAATGTAGAACAAGTAACTGGGCAGAGAGCAGAGCTGGAGACACGGGACACCAGGAGGTCACAGACTCTGGAAATAACATACTCTGAAGGGCAGAAAAGCATTCATGCCCAAAAAGCCATGAAACATGCAAAGATTAGAGAAGAGCCAGAGACCCTCTTTTCTGATTTTACCTCTAAAGAGGAAGATAAAAGGAAAACCAATTATTTATTTTTCACAGACCAGCCCTTAGCCTGGCACACCGCTCTGTGTAAACAATATAAGCATACATCCAAGAACGGCATTAATAAGGGCCGGCAGATCAGAATTAGAAACCAAAAAGAAGACGAGACCAACTCACTGACCATAAACGTGTACAATAACGGCATAATCATGGTACAAGGGGCTGAGGAAAACTTACAGAAATTTGAAGACAGCTTTTCTCAAATTAAACTCCAGGCACAAAACTGCAAAGAACAACAAACCCCAGCAGCCACCATCACCTCTACAGAGACCTCCAGAGACAGAACTGCAGCCCCCAACACTTCACACCCTTCACCAGAGACCCTCAGAGACTGTTTATCTCAACTAGAAAGAGACTTTGTACAATTTAAAGAAGAACTTCAAAGAAATCTTGGTGACAGAAATGCAAATGACCAAGTAATGAATGAGATAAGCAAACTGAGATGTGAATATGCAGCAGTGAATATGCATCTGCAGGAAATAAGAGACGAAATGTGTGAACTGCAGCAAGAAAATGCCCGACTGAGACAGGAGATAACAGAGCTGAAGACTCCTGGACACCTGAAACAGGAGGACGCCATAGAAACACAGAGGAGTGAAGACAACATGGCCCCCACTGGCCAGGAGGGAGCTATGGTAACTAACACCAGTACAGACACCATGGCCTCCACTGGCCAAGACACTGAGATACCAAATAGCTCCAACAGTATGAATGCTCCTGAAAATAACATAAGTGAACCACAAACCAGAAAAACAGAAAAGAGAAGAGAACCAGCCACCAGCAAAATCTCCAGCACAGACCCCCAGCTTCACCCACGTACCCCACCCGTGACCTCACAACGTTTTGATACCATCCTAATAATGGACTCAAATGGGAAATACCTGAAAACATGGCGACTATTTCCAGGAAAAAGGGTCAAAAAAATCCACTGTGCAACTATTGAGCAGGTGACAGCAGTCATCAATAACCCACGGTTCACAAGCCCAAATCATATTTTTATACACACAGGAACAAACAATCTGCCAGCCCAACACCAGCAGATCGCAGGACAACTGACCCAACTAGCAAAGACGGCAAAACTAAAATTCCCAGACAGCAAAATAATTCTATCATCTCTGCTCCCAAGAAATGATGTATCCAGCCAAACTACCCAGAACATCAACACGGACCTGACCACAAGAATCAAGGCTGTGCCCGACGTGATCCTGGCACAACACCCCTCCATAAAACACCAACACCTCTATGACGACAAGCACCTAAACAAACAAGGGGTCAGCCTACTGGCCAAAGAGCTGAAGGACATTATACTAAACAGAGACCCCATGCCTGGACTCAACAACAACCAAAATCCCATGGAAAGACCCCCAACAATAAAAAGACAGGAAACCCCAATTTCATCACAGGAGGCCAGAAACAAAGCCCTTCACCCAACATCGGGCCATCAGAGGAGGAGACCACCATGGAGGGGTCCATCAGCCCCACACAGAGACGTGCAGGGCAGAGATATGGAAGAGATTAGAACCCTGCTCAGCACATTGTGCAGGAAACTAATGTGACTGGATCTAACATACCTATAAACCAGTCGTAAATCCAGAGTGTCTTACACAGCCGCACTCATTACAAGGTATATACACATGAGGTATATATAGAAAAAAAAAAATGACCTCATTCACAATCAGCAGCTGGAACATCCAAGGCCTGAGCACCTCGGCCTTTGGATGTAAAACAAATGACCCTGACTTTATTCAAAGACTGAAGAATATAGACATTCAGATCCTCCTGGAAACATGGACCAGAGCTGAAAACGAATCTCTGGTGCCAATCGGATACAGAGAAATCTCTGTCCCTGCCCTTAAAAATAAAAACATCAAACAGGGCCGCTGCTCAGGAGGAATATTGATCTGGTATAAAGAAGAGCTCCACCAGTACATCACACCAGTGAAGAGAGGAGGCAGCCACATATGGATCAGAATCAGCAGCTCCATCCTCACCTCTCAGTCCGATGTCTACCTCTGCACCACCTATATACCACCGCCAGAGTCCCCCTACTTCAATCCAGACAGCTTTGAGATCTTACAAGAAGAAGCCACCCATTATCAGGTCCTGGGCAAAGTTCTGATCTTTGGAGACCTCAATGCAAGAACAGGGAGAGAAAAAGACTTTCTGACCACAGATGGAAACATCTACATATTTGGGGCAGAGAACGACAGTCACGACTCAGAACACTCAGAGAGAAACAGCTATGACAGTACAGTCAACAAAAGTGGCAAAAAGCTCCTGAACTTATGTAAAAGTTTAGGTCTTCATATTCTTAATGGACGTACAAAAGGAGACTCACTGGGAAGATATACACTAGACTCCCATGTAGGAAGGAGTGTAGTAGACTACGCCATTACAGATATGGACCCGGCAAATATTAGCGCCTTCATAGTCACCCCACAAACGCACCTGTCAGACCACAGCCAACTTCTCCTGTACATGAAATCTACAGAGAAACCATCCACACAAAAGCCACAGCAGAGCAGCCTCTACAACCGACCTCCATCCTATAAATGGTCCAAGACGTCAGAAATAAAATATAAAGAGGCTCCCAACAGACCGGAATTACAGGAGATGCTCCACAACTTCTACAGTTACAAGTACAAGTCAAACCCAGAAGGAGTGAATCAAGCTGCAAAAGACCTCAACAAAATATTCCACACCATGGCCAAATTGTCCGACCTCAAACAAGTCAACTACAAGAGGCCAAAAGAAAAGCAGATCAATGGTTGGTTTGACAAAGAGTGTAAAGCCGTTCGAAAGACCCTGAGAACAGCCTCAAACAATAAACACAGAGACCCCAACAACCCAGACCTGAGGGAAGCCTATGACACCATACAAAAGCAGTACAAAACCATCCTCAGGAGGAAGAAGCAGAGCTACATCTCTACCAAACTTAGCCAACTCCAAGACGCCCTCCAAGACAACTCCTTCTGGGAAATATGGAGCCACATGGACACAAAGAGCAAGAAAAAGACTGATACCCATATCCAAAATGGCAACATCTGGCTCCAGTACTTCAGAGACCTCTACAAAGACATCCCAAAAGAAGGACTAAGCCAAGAGCAGGAAAACATAACATCAAAACTAAAGGCAATGGAAGAGAAAATCAAAAACTTCCAAAACCCACTGGACACACCAATTACATTACAGGAAGTTGCAGAGAAAATCACTTCCATAAAGTGTAAAAAATCTAGTGGTCTGGATGGAATCCCCCCAGAGATGTTGAAGTACAGCCCACCAGAAATTCAAGCTGCAATGGTTAAACTGTTCAACATTGTGCTGAGTGCTGGCTACTTCCCTCGTACCTGGAACCAAGGACTCATTACACCGATCCACAAGAGTGGGGACAGGTATGACCCTGCCAACTACAGAGGCATATGTGTCAGCAGTAACTTGGGAAAACTGTTCAACAGCATCCTAAACAAAAGGATCATCAGTTTCCTTACCGAGCACAATGTCCTGAGCAAAAGCCAAGCAGGGTTCGTGCCAAACCACCGCACCATGGACCACATCTACACCCTGTACAGTCTCATTCAGAGCCACGTCCACAATACAAAGCATGGGAAGATATACGCCTGCTTTGTAGACTTTAAAAAGGCCTTTGACTCAGTGTGGCACCCGGGCTTGTTCTTAAAAATGCTGGAAAGCGGAATAGGAGGAAAGACCTACGATGTCATCAAAAGCTCCTACACCGAGAACCTCTGCAGCGTGAGTGTGAACGGTAGAAGAACGGCTTATTTCCAGCAGAGCCGAGGAGTCAGACAGGGCTGCAGCCTAAGTCCAACGCTCTTCAATATTTACATCAATGAGCTGGCTGCTGCTCTGGAATCTTCACCTGCTCCAGGTCTCACACTCCATGACGCCCAGGTGAAATTCTTGCTCTATGCAGATGACCTACTGCTGGTGTCACCAACCGAGAAAGGTCTCCAAGACAACCTACAAATTTTGGAGAAATTCAGCTCCACATGGGCACTACCGATCAATCTAAAGAAAACCAACATCAGGGTGTTCCAGAAGAGAAAAAGAAGATTTGACCAGCATCCTTCATTTGTCGTAAACGGCTGCACTCTAACAGGAACAGACAAATACACCTACTTGGGCCTGGAAATTCACCAGTCAGGGAGCTTTAAACAAGCCATAGAGACCCTGAAAAACAAGGCCTGCAAAACCTTTTATGCCATCCGAAGGAAATTGTATCATCTGAAGCCACCAGTGAGGGTCTGGCTAAAAATCTTCGATTCCATCATTGCTCCAATCCTCCTGTACGGCAGCGAAGTCTGGGGCCCTCACACTTACCCAGATTGGTCAAGGTGGGATTCCAGCCCAACAGAAATATTCCACCTGGAATTCTGTAAGCACCTTCTCCAGGTCCATCGAAGAACCTCCAACAGCGCCTGTCGAGCAGAGCTGGGCAGATTCCCTCTACACCTAGCAGCTCTGAAGAGGTCACTATCATTTCAGGCTCACCTACAGAGCAGCAATCCAAGCTCCCATCACCACAAAGCTCTGATACATATACGTGGGCCAGATGAACCAAGACCCCTGGCACAGCTCTCCCAAACCCAACTGGACAAAATAACCAATCACACTAGCCTGACAAGAACCAGAATCAGGAAGATGGTAGACGAGGGCCAGGAGAGGTACATCAGTGACTGGAGGACCGACATCAACACCTCACAGAAACTGACCACGTATCAGAGAATACAGAGAGACTACAGACTGGCCCCGTATCTGGAGAAAATCCCGGACCCCAGAGACCGCAGGACCCTGAGCCGATATAGACTCAGTGCCCACAGTCTAGCCATCGAATCCGGCCGACACAAGCAGAGCTACAAGCCCAGGGAGGACAGACTGTGCCAACACTGTGACCTGGAGGCCCTGGAGGATGAAACCCACTTCCTGCTACACTGCACCAAGTACTCAGCAGTGAGGGACACTCACTTCAGGAGACTCTCCCATCTCTTCCCGGATTTCAGCTCCATGAAGGAGGAAGAGAAAATATATATCCTGCTGGGGGAAGAAGAGAGCGCAGTGGAGATAGCAGCGCGGTATGTGAGCGAATGTCATAGACTTCGAGAAAGAGAACTATGATAAGCCATGGACTCCCATAGCCCCCCATCCCAGATGTGGCCCCCCAATCCCCACCCTGGATATGCCCCAACCACCGTTACCACAGTCCCCACCGTGGATATGCCCCATCATAAGCCATGGACTTCCATAGCCCCCATCCTAGAAGTGCCCCCACAGTCCCCACCCTGGATGTGCCCCATCCATCCTTCCTACAGTCCCCACCCCCCATCCCCACAGCCCCAGTCCCTAATGTACACTTGCTTTGGCAAAACTAATTTGTATTTGGTCCTGCCAATAAAGCTTATTTGATTTGATTTGATTTGATTTGATAGATAGATAGATAGATTGAGCGATAGAGGGATAGATAGATAGATAGATAGATAGATAGATAGATAGATAGATAGATAGAGGGATAGATAGATAGATAGAGGGATAGAGGGATAGATGGATAGATAGAGGGATAGATAGATAGATAGATATATAGATAGATAGAGGGATAGATAGAGGGATAGATAGATAGATAGATAGATTGAGGGATAGAGGGATAGATAGATAGATAGATAGATAGATAGATAGATAGATAGAGGGATAGATAGATAGATAGATAGATAGATAGATAGATAGATAGAGGGATAGATAATAGATAGATATATAGATAGATAGAGGGATAGATAGAGGGATAGATAGATAGATAGATAGATTGAGGGATAGAGGGATAGATAGATAGATAGAAGGATAGATAGATAGATAGATAGATAGAGGGATAGATAGATAGATAGATAGATAGATAGAGGGATAGATAGATAGATAGATAGATAGATAGATAGATAGATAGATAGATAGATAGAGGGATAGATAATAGATAGATATATAGATAGATAGAGGGATAGATAGAGGGATAGATAGATAGATAGATAGATTGAGGGATAGAGGGATAGATAGATAGATAGATAGAAGGATAGATAGATAGATAGATAGATAGATAGAGGGATAGATAGATAGATAGATAGATAGATAGAGGGATAGATAATAGATAGATAGATAGATAGATAGAGGGATAGATAATAGATAGATAGATATGTACCGTCCCAGCACCAGTAGCCGGGCTACTGCTCGGATCCGGATCCGCGGTGGCTCGAGAGGTCTCTGGACCTGGGAGGGGTCGCGCGGGCACTCGAAATAAAAGGGGGTATTTACATGGGAATTTTGTGGTTAGAGTTCGTGACGCCACCCACGGTGTGTGGTAAGGTGGGATACCACCGCTACTGCTGAGAGCACCCGGTGGCGATGGAATGGCAGCCAGGTGTTTAACCCCTCCGTGTGTAGGGGGAAGTGCCCCGGGGCTTGGTGGTGGTGAGACGGGAGCACCGTTGGGGAGGAAAGGGGTCACTGCGTACTCACTCAGTCCAATAACGCTGACACCGACAACTTGTAAACCGGAATCCTTAGCACCGCTGTTGCAGGGAGGGAGCACGCTGGGAGCCCGTGCCCAATGGTGTTGCTTGTTAAGGCCCCATTACACAGGACGATATATCTAACGATATGTCGTTGGGGTCACGGAGTTTGTGACGCACATCATTAGAGATATCATACCGTATGACACCACCTTATCGTTGCTCGTTGACACGTCGTTCATTTTCATAATATCGTCCCACCTTCTCTGCGCCGGTTGTTCATCGTTCCCGTGGCAGCACACATTGCTCCGTGTCACACCCCGGGAACAATGAACACAGCTTACCTGCGTCCCACCAGCAATGCGGAAGGAAAGAGGTGGGCGGGATGTTACGTCCCGCTCATCTCCGCCCCTCCACTTCTATTGGCCGGCCGCTGTGTGACGTCGCTGTGACGCCGAACGTCCCCCTCCCTTCAGGAAGAGGATGTTCACCGCCCACAGCGACGTAGTCCGGGAGGCGTGTGACGGGGGGTTAACGACTTTGTGCAACACGGGCAACAAATTGCCCGTAACGCACAAATGATGGGGGCAGGTGCGATCGCACAATAAATCGACGCGTGTAACGGGGCCTTTATCCTGTGACCTTTTACTTGGCACTTTATTTACTGGTTGGCCCCTGTAGTGTAAAACTAGTCGGGTCCCGCTCACCCATATGGCTAACGAAGTGAGCTTGCTCTCAGGGTTCACGCTTGGGATTTTCTGGACTGTATATTGGGAAAGTCCTATCCTCCTCGTTGCACTAGTACCCCGATTTTGGAGCGGGTGGAGGACGAATCATAAAGTCTTCGCCCTTGTCGGGTAAATTACGCTTGAAGCTACTTCCCGGCCTAGGGTCCACGTACCCCGCCGTGCTCTGGTCCCTTCCCAGAGATGGCTCAAGACCGCCGGCTGCCCTGCTCAGCAGTTCAGTGCCCCTTGACACGATCCCCTGCGACCGGGGTTCCAGCTCCTACCAGGCCCAGACCAACGTCTGCCACCCAGTAACTGAGAAGCCCAGCTCCTAACCTCCTCCAACTAACTTGTGACCTCTCCTCTCAAGAGTCACCTCTCAACTGACTACTCCTGACACTCCTGACCCTCCCTAACCAACCCCCCAAGTGGCTGGCCCTGTTCCCTTCAGGCTACAAATTGGTGTGTCTTGTGGGTGTGGTGCAGAGTGTTTCTAGGATTTTTGATTGCCTTGATCTTAGCAACACCAAAGGCCAGGGATCCGTATCTGTGTCGCCCGGGGACCAGGGGGTACTCAGATCCGGGCCACGGGGTCACTTCTGTGGGTATCACGGTAGCGTGACCTGGTCTGTGATCCCAGGCTCCACAGTAAAAGGGGTTTTGTTAAGGGAGATTGTCCGTGACGCCACCCACGGTTGTGGTGATTTGTTGACACCACCGCTGCTCTTTATGGGGATCCCGGGAGCGGTGACAGGTAGCAGCTTGGTTGTTATATCTCCCCTCTGTGGGTAGGGGGTTGGTTGTCCCGGGGCCCGGTGATGGGGTAAGCAGGGAGCAGGGCGCAGTGCTGCGGTGCGGTGCCTGAGGGCACGGGCGTACTCACAAGTATTCCACACAGAGTCACTGGTAAACTAGGAATTGCCGGTGTCCGCAGCCTTCGGTACGGGGGTGTTAGTGTCCCACACACGGTGCAGCAGCTCCTGTTGTTCTTTCCCTGCAGCCAGGTGCCTTTCTCTCCACTCTCTTCCTCCTTCTCCTCAGCCGGGAACGGGGAATACACTCCCCTGCAGTGATCTGGGTCACCCAGGTACCGGGGGGCCACTACCCTGCTCCGGCTACCTCTGGCCCCTTCCTCACTCACAGCCTGTCCCGGCCCTCTCGGAGCACGCTTCACCATCAGCCTGGGAGCTACAACTCCAGACTCCTCTTCTGTCTGCCTCTCCTTACACTCTGCTCCAGCCCCTCCCCTCTGCTCTGCTTTTCTCTTACACTGGGGGCTGTGGTTTGTCCTGCTGCACCGGTGTGAGATCAGATTACCAAGGAGGATTAACTCTTTCTGTGACAACCTGGCTTTGCCAGGGCGTCACGTATCCAAGTAGTAGATGGACACCATGCTGAAGGGAAGATTGCACAATGTCCTGTGACGACCTGATAGGCTAGGGCGTCACAGATAGAGGGATAGATAGATAGATAGATAGATAGATAGATAGATAGATAGATAGATCAAGACTGCTATACCCGAATGCAAAAAGAAGTGCAACAAGCAAGACTATTAAATGCTCTCTCCAAAAGAAGATGGGTCCCTAACTAACCTCTCCCTCTTTCCAAGGCCAGGAAACCATGGAATGGGCTGTGGGTCACAAGTGACAGACAGTCATGTGGTTTCTGGCCATAGAAGGTCACAGTGTCTGGCTGCGCAGAATGCTCACTGACTTTCCATTGTTCCTGCTGTCAGTATTCATTGGTATAGATAGCTTTTCTGCTGGATTCATCTCTCCTCCTTTTGGATCCAGCAGGAGCTCTCCTTCTACCCAACTGTTGATCATCAGTATTCTCTTGGTGACTATATACCCCTTCCTTCCTTGGGCTGGTGCTGGGGATATTATTCGGTTCATTCAAGCTCTGGTTGCAAGCAGGTGGCTTGTACTCCTCTGTGGTATCATTGCTGAAAACTTTGCTGAAATTTTACCATCTGTAGATAGTTAGTTCATGCATTTTCCCCTGTGTGTCCTTCTTGTGTCTTCCATAGTTTTTAGTGGGGTTGATGAGAGCTCATCACATCTGCTCCCTATTCAGGGCCCAGTACTAGGGACATTTAGGGTAAGGTATCCAGCTTGAATCTTATCTAGGGTGGTGAGGGACCCCAGGGACCTGCAGTAGTTTGGTCAGGGGTCACCATCTTCCCTTTCTCTGGACACAGGGTTTCCCTTCCCTTCCCTTTTGCTTGATACTTCCCTGTACCTAGCGTGACAGTGAGCTGTGACGTCTATCACTATCCAGATTCACAACAACATGTCTGCTGCATTCCCTGCTTCTGCTTTTACACAGGCTAGAATAGTCCCTCCTTATTTGTTGTGCATGCCATGTGATGTGACAGCTGCATGGCATCAAGCAGATGCCCACCTGAGTTATTCAAATCCTTCTCTGGCTGATGCAATCTTCTGTAATGTGTAAAGCGGGCTTTACACGCTACGACATCGCTCAAGTGATCTCGTTGGGGTCACGGAATTTGTGACGCACATCCAGCCGCTGTAGCGATGCCGTTACGTGTGACACCTATGAGCGATTTTGCATCATCCCAAAAACGTGCAAAATCTCTCATTGGTGACATGGAGGTCCATTCTCAAATATCGTTACTGCAGCAGCACACATCGCTCCGTGTGACACCGCAGGAACAAGGAAGCTCTCCTTACCTGCCTCCCGGCCACAATGCGGAAGGAAGGAGGTGGGCGGGATGTTCATCCCGCTCATCTCCGCCCCTCCGCTTCTATTGGTTCAGTGACACTGCTGTGACGTCGCTGTGACGCTGAACGAACTGCCCCCTTAGAAAGGAGGCGGTTTGCCGATCACAGCGACGTAGCAGGGAAGGTAAGTAGTGTGATGGGTCCGCGCGATTGATGTGCGACACGGGCAGCGATTGGCCCGTCTTGCACAACCGATGGGGGCGGGTACGCACGCTGGCGATATCGGTACCGATATCGCAGTGTGTAAAGCGGCCTTAAGATGGCATTTTCCATTTCACATGAGAAACAAATCACTAGTTGATTGAATTTGTTGAGTTCAGCTAATTTAAGACAGATTCGATTTGCATCAAATCGAGTTGCTCATCTCTATGGTCAACAGCTAGCAAAGGTCTTGAGTACCGGTTACTCACCTGTCCTCGCTCCGGCACCTGGTTCTGTTCCTTCTGTCCAATGGTCAGCTCTCTCTCTCTGCTAGTATGCGTCGGTTTTTGTGGTAACTCTGTTTACTCATCCAATGTCATCATTGAAAACATAAGGCAGGCTCAAACAGCTGTTTGTTGCCTGAGTATTGAGGTCGTTTAGGACTCTACTATCATGTGTTTGTAGGGAGTTTATTTTTACCTTCCACTTTTCTCAGCTGCAACCAGGTGTCTAGTCATATCCTCAGCTACTCCTGACTTGTAGAGCAGGTCAGCTCATCTGTCCGGTGTACGGTCAAAGGATTCCAAGATCCAAAACAAAGAGGGGGGAAATACGACCAGCACACAAGTCATCCAAAAAAAAGAAAGATTCCTTTATTGAAATCCAATAAAAACTGTGTAGCGATACAACCAGCACAATGGTACAGAGCATAAATAAAAAGCATATGGCAACCCGTTTCTGACCTAGTATGGTCCTTAGTCACTGCCTTACTTACTCTAAGCTCAGTCCAGCATCTCTATGCATTATCAACACCTAAAACTCTGTTAAATGAGGATTCCAGTTAACCAACTCATCATAACTTTTCTTGGTGTTGTTCCCGCCTTTGTCTCGGCAATCAAGGTATCTGAGATCAAGATACTGAATAACCACCTCTTCCAATTAGTCTTGGTTTTCACCTTTTTCTCTGCTGTCAACGTATGGTATTTTAGTTTGTTTCTGCTGTTTTGATGCCATCTTCATCTTCAACTCCTTCCTGAAAACCAAGCGGTTACGCCAATCCTGGTAAAGCAAACATTCACAATTTGGCTGTCTTTATGCTTAACCACACTCCTGCTGCAAGACTGCACACACATCTCTGCTGTTCTGGGCAATCCATAAATCTGACTCCGCTAAATCTAGTAATTCCAGCTCTGCTTGTCCATCTGCTATCCTTGATATCCTGCTTTACTGTTCCTCACTTAAAGGGAACAAACCACCAGGATTTTTCTATATGAACTAAAGGCAGTGTCATACTGTCACTAAAATGTTGAATCCAGGCATACCTGTTGTAGAAAGATCGGATGCTTGGTTGCTGAGATATCTTTAATCAAAGTTGCAGAATTGTCCTGCACTTTGATTGATGTGTGCAACAGGGGCAGGTCTTTGTGGGTTGGGTCCTCGCGTTTGTTCCTCCTTCTCCGGCGTCCTCTGGTTTGTCCCCTTTTCATTATTTGAATGTCACGCTGTGCAGCCATTGCTGTTGTTGACGGCACATGCGCATTGCCACAGTAATGATATCGTTATTAAATGGTGCCGGAGTCCGTGCATGCCTGTACCACGATCTCCACTGCCATTTTATTGAAAACACTGCAGTGAAAACTATAAGCGGCAGGGGTCCATGCGGAGATATAAAAAAAATAATCTGCGCACACGACTATACATCTCATAGTCTTCACCGCAGTGTCTTCAATAAAGTGACGCCGGAGATCGTGGTAAGCGCATGAGCGGACTCCTGCACCATTTTAATGAAGTCAGAATTACTGTGGCATTGCGAGGCGCAATATTCAAATAATGAAAACGGTGCAAGCCAGGAGGATGCTGGAGGAGGAATTAACGCTTAGAACCTGATTCACAATGACCCACCCCCGTTGCACCCGTCAATCAAAGTGTAGTGTATTTCTCCAACTTTGATTAAAGATATTTCATCAACCAGACATCCGCTCTTTCTACAACAGATATCTCTGGATTCAGCATCTTAGTGACAGTATGGCACTGCCTTTACATCACATAGCAAAATCCTGGTGGTTGGTCCTCTTTAAAGGCTGCTTTACACCTATCAATTTATCGTGCGATCGCACCCACCCCCATCGTTTGTGCGGCACGGGCAATTTGTTGCCTGTGTCGCACAATCCTGTAACCCCCCCCCGTCACATGTACTTACCTTCCAAACGACCTCGCTGTGGGCGGCGAACATCCACTTCCTGGAGGGGGAGGGACGTTCGGCGTCACACAGCGGCCAGCCAATAGAAGCGGCCGGCCAATAGAAGCAGAGGGGCAGAGATGAGTGGGACGTAAACATCCCACCCACCTCCTTCCTTCCGCATTGCCGGCGGCCGCAGGTAAGCTGTGTTCATCGTTTCCGTGGTGTCACACGGAGCGATGTGTGCTGCGACGGGAACGATGAACAACAGAACGTTCGATTTTTAGAAATTGAGCGACGTATCAGCGATGAACGAGAAGGTGAGTATTTCTGCTCGTTCACCGCTGTTACATGCTACAATATCACTAACGATGCCGGATGTGCGTCACTTACGACGTGACCCCGCCGATACATTGTAAAGCCCGCTTGACACGCTACAAGATATCTTACGATGTGTCGGCGGGGTCACGTCGTAAGTGACGCACATCCAGCATCGTAAGGTATGTTGTAGCGTGTGACAGCGACGTGCAATTGTGAATGAATGAAAAACCGTTCATCGCATGCACGTCGTTCATTCCTGACGAATTGAACGTCAGATTGTTCATTGTACCCGGGGTAGCGCACATCACAGTGTGTGACACCCCGGGAACGATGAACAGATCTCACCTGCCTCCTGTGGCTCCCGGCCCACATTGCGGAAGGAAGGAGGTGGGCGGCATGTTTACGTCCCGCTCAGCTCCGCCCCTCCGCTTCTATTGGCTGGCTGCCGCGTGATGTCGATGTGACGCCAAACGTCCCTCCCACTCCAGGAAGTGGACGTTCGCCGCCCACATCGAGGTCGTATGGTAGGTAAGTATGTGTGACGGGGGTTAATCGTATGTGCGGCACGTTCAACAAATTGAACCTGCCACACATACCATGGGGCGTTGCAAATCGCATACAATATCGTATGCGAAATTGCAACATGTAAAGCGGGCTTTAGATATATTGTAGCGTGTAAAGCCCGCTCAACTGAATGCTGTCTAACAGTTCTGCTGCATCATTGCCTCCGGTCTGCGCTGCTCACCTCAATATTCAGGAATCCCACCTACCAGTTGAGTGCCTGTACATCAGCACAGTAAAATATCCACACGCCATTTTCCTTTCTGTTTGTTTACATCCCTAAAACATATATTTTTTTAATCTGGGTCATACAAAAACGTCTGTGTGGCCAAACAACCAATTATAATGTTTGATTAGAATTCTGGAGCTCGGAAAGATGGGGCACCGCTGATCTACATTGCTAATTCTCCAGACGTGTCGTTCAGCACCATGACGCTCATGGATGTACAAACTGCAGCCAAAGTTTTAAGAGCATTAACTAAACATCATTAAAAAAAACACAAGAGATTTGACTGACATATTCTTTATAATCCACTAGGCCCCATATGTATGATTAGACTGAGCATGGACCAGGGATTTGTTTGCTCACCATGTGCCTATGGTTTGTTACCCGCCAGATCAGAAGGCACGTCTAGTTTAATCTTTCTAAAAGGAAAAATCGTTAGGGTTATTAGTCCGGAGTGTGAGCCATTGTTATAGACGATAGATTATGTAATTGGGCGCACAGTTGGTGTCTTTTATGGGACCAACCCGTCTGTTCTCTCTAAGCCATTTACCAAGTCCATTCACTGCGCCTTAAATAATTTGCACTAATCGTTATAATTCACATCAGATTCAGGCGGCCCGGTCCTAAGACTCTTCATTGGGATCGTCGTGAATAGCCTTTTTGTCTTGGCTCATGATTTTATTAAAGGGAATTTGTTTGCGGGTCCATTATTTCATTAACGGTAATGCATCATCACAAAGTTACATAAAGTAGAAAATACATTTTAAAGAACTAGGGCTCACACATAGGACATCAAGAAGAGGTTGGTGACCAAATATAAGGGATGTACAGTACCGCTCAAAAGTTTGGACACACTTGTTCATTCAGTGACTTTCCTTGTTTTAATTGGAATTTGCACATTGTAGATTCTGGTCGAAGGCAGAAAAACCATAAAGTAGCACATATGGAGACAAGGAGTAAAGAAACAAACCAGAATATAGGATATGGATAGCGGAGCACATTAACAATATTAAAAATATAAATTCTGGATATTCAGGTGCATGTAAACACTTTGTAGAGAAGCATAATGGTGGGCTACATAACTTTACATTTTATGGTATAGAGAAAATGGATGCTCAGATTGGAGGGGGAGATGTACGAACTGGATACAAAATACCATAAGGGAATGAACTATAGGAATGACACATTATATCTGTATTGATTCATTTGAAGAAATTCGTGGAGTGACTTGTGATTATGTAAATGATCTTCATATGTGTAATTATTGCAAACAGATATCTATATGATCACTGGTTGTTGAATTAGTGCTTTTAAACCTTGGGTTATAGTGATTTTGGATCTCAGTGACTAAGGGCATGCTTGCCTGAAACATGTTGAGACTATAATTCAACCATCATGATGTTTTAAAAATTTGCTGAATAAAGATGAAGATTTTAATTATGGGACTCGCCATTTTATCCTTTTTCATGAGAAGCTTTGGAGTCTAAGCTGTGGCTCGAGATCCAGACAAACAAAGCGGACTACATCATTTAAATAAGACACGGGAGGCACAGTTATATACATCATTTCTTCAAACCAGAATATATGTTAAACCTTATATTCCTAAAAAAAACAACCCTCTTGTACTCTGATAACAGCATTACACCACCTTGTCATTCTCTCGCGTAGCTTCATTAGGTAGTCCTCGTCAAGAATTAATTTGTGGAATCATCGGCCTTCAGAAAGTGTTTGCGACCATCAAGCGTGTGTTGCGTAGAAAAAGAATTGACGGTCTATCATTACTTTAAGACACAAAGGTCAGTAAATCCTTAAAATTGTAGACGTTGATAGTACCCTCAAGAGCAGTCATAAAAAACATTACTTGCTATGATGGCACTAACTCTCAAGATGAAGAATTACATCTGCTGCAGAGGATAAGTTCAGGAACGTTACCAGCTTCAGAAACTGCAAATTGATAGCAGTTAGATAAAAGTAAAACTATTCATGTTTATATCTATGAACTCATACTGACCTAAGGAATCATAATGCCAGGTCAGCTTTACCATATAATGAACATGTTAAAAAAATATTCCAAAAAATATTCACGCAATTGCACTTTTTTTGCAATTTCACCGCACTTGGAATTTTTTTCTCATTGTCCAGTACAATATGTGGTAGAAAGAAGGGTGTCATTCAAAAGCACAACTTATCCCACAAAAACAAGTCCTCATATGGCTATATTTCTGAAAAAATAAAATACGTTTTGACTCTTAGATGGGAGGAAAAAATGAAAACGGAAAATGGCCAAGTGCAGAAGAGGTTAATACACACACATTACATTATCAACACTGCTACATCATATAGATTATACCTTACATTACATTATACCGTACATTCCTATAACCTTGCTATACATTTCCCATTACATCAATACGATTCATGTCTTTAGAGGGGCAACATGACAGCCTGTCCACTTCATGAAGCGCTCGCCTACCGCTGAATTGTCTAAACAGACATTATGGTAAGAGTGTGCCTTCAACATACCTCAAACTATCCCCGATTTGAGGAGCTTTCCCCTGAGATCAGGGTACATCCTGACTCCAGCTGCATCTTTGTTCTGAGGACACAGAAGCAATTGAACGTAGTGGTGGAGCAGGAAACCATCAGGTCCCTGTTTCACCATTTTGTCTAAACTGAAGGTGCTATGAGAACCTTTCAGATCATAGATATTCCTATGTCATGTGACAGAACAGCATAGATGAACTGTGATTGGAACGGAGATGAAGGTAAGTGTGATGTAAATTGTGTGAGGATATGCTACTGTGTGAGGGGCTGAGGGAGCATCATACTGTGTGTGGGGACTGTAGGTGACATCACACTGTGTGGGGCATCATACTCTGTGAGGGAGTTGTGAGAGCATCATACTGTGTAGGGGGTTATGGAGAAAACATACTATACGGGGGGGATGTGGGTACATCATACTGTGTAGGTATTATGGGTACATCATACTGTGTAGGTATTATGGGGACATCATATTGTGTGGGAATTATGGGGACATTATACTATGTGAAGGCCTATGGTGGAAGCATATTGTGTTAGGAGACTGTGGGTTCATCACACTGTCAGGGGGGACTGTGGGTGTCATCACACTGTGTGGGGACCAAATATTATGAGGAGGCATTATACTGTGTGAGCGAGCTGTGAGGGCATCATACTGTTTGTGGGGTTATGGGGATACCATACAGCATGATGGGATGTGGGTAAATCACATTGTGTAGGGATTATGGGGACATCATACTGTGTGTGAGGGGCTATGGGAGAAGCCTATTCTGTGGGGAGACTGTGCAGGCATCATACTGTAGGAGGGGGCTGTGAGGGAATCATACTGTCTGTGGGTTATGGCGATATCATACGGTATGGTGGGATGTGGGGAAATCATATTGTGAAGGGATTATGGGAATATCATACTGTGTGGGAGTTATGGGAACATCATACTATGTGAGTGGCTATGGGGGAAGTATATTGTATGAGGAGACTGTAGGGTCTATGTATGAGGGGGCTGTAAGGGCATTATAATGTGTGTGGAGGCTGTGAGGGCATGTGGGGGATCTAGGGAAATAATATTGTGTAAGTATTATGTGGACATCATACTATGTGAGAGGCCATGGGGAAGCATATTGTGGGAGGAGTCTGTGGGGGGATCATACTGTGTGAAAGAGTTGAAGGAGCATTATACTGTGTGGAGGGATGTAGAGGCATAATACTGTGTGGGGACCAAATACCATATGGAGCACTGTGTGAGAATGTAATGTCCTGGAGGTGGATCCACGGGACTGTGCACCGGACTCCGCCAGAGAGGCAACCCGGAGCTAACCCCTATACAGGGACTGTCCGATCACCCCACCAAAGGGCCTAGATGCACGGTAGCCGGAATACTAGGAGTACGGAGTACGGGTCCTTCAGAAGTCTGCATGGGAGATGACTATTAGTCCAACGGGAACCGTAGACAGGACGGATGACTGGAACCGGGTACAGGTGCCGAGTAGTAATAAAAGACGGGGTCCGGATCCAGCGGGACATGCAGGCTGAAGTATCCAGGTGAAATTCAGAATCGGTGACGGGTTCATGCTGACGGAAGATGGCAGGATCCACAGCATACAGTCACCGGGACACTTCCTGGGAAATCGGCAAGTTGGACACAGTCAGGACAGCAGACGGGCTCTGCGGGAGAGACAGGATTAATCTGGGTACAAGGCAAAGAGGGACCTGAACACCTACCTACAGGAACATGTTGAACAGGCACCGCCCACATGGAAAAGGAAGTCTTATATACCCTGTACCTTTAATCAGCCATATCCTGTTCCCGGGACGCTGGCCCTTTAAGAAGAGGTGAGTGAGCGCGTCCGCGCCCTAATGTGCATGCGCGAGGCCCGAGTGCCGGAGACCAGTGCATGAAGCAGAGAGGAAGGTGAAGGAGATGCAGGGGAGCCAGGCACAGAGTCCTGGGTCGCAGTGGGGGCCGGGACCGGCGGACGGGAGGCACGGAGGACGCACAGGAGGGGGAATGAGAGGGGCAGCCGCGGGCAGGAGGACCGGGGACCGGAGCGGTGAGTGACAGGCAGCGCCGGGATCCGGGGAGCGTGACAGAGAAAACTGTAGGGGCCTCATACTATATGAGGGGGCAGTGAGGGTATCATACTTTGTTGAGGACTGTGGGGACATTATACTTGTGGGGGAACTATGGGGGCACTGTAAGGTCAATGAAAACAGAGCCATAAAGTGTGGAAAAACTAATGGGATTCACAAGGAGGAATATTTATGTGGAGGCACAAATAACAGATTGGGCAGGGTTAATGTAAAATAAATATTGATGCTGCACACCTCTTTCCTAACTTTCAAAGTTGGGAAGTATGACTTCAATAAAGAAAAAACAAACACATTATTTAAATTTATGAGGCCGTCATCTAATGAATTAAATTAATACTACATAAACTTTTCTTGTCATTGATGAATTTGATTAGAACCATGAGTGAAGAATAATAATGTCAAAAGCAAAAAAGCAATTAATGGGAAGCGACTATAAAAATATAACACTGACAGGTCCTGAGGGCAAGTCGAGTTTCCCAAATTTAGAACAATAAGTCTTTCACTGCGGCAAGGTTTCTAGCAGGAAAGGTTTACATCTAATTATAACTCATAGACGTAAAACATGTTACCAGGAAT
Source organism: Anomaloglossus baeobatrachus (assembly GCF_048569485.1). Taxonomy (NCBI): domain Eukaryota; kingdom Metazoa; phylum Chordata; class Amphibia; order Anura; family Aromobatidae; genus Anomaloglossus; species Anomaloglossus baeobatrachus. The sequence continues at coordinate 59,798,729 of NC_134353.1, forward strand.
GACATACCAGGGTCACTACGTTTTATTAAGGGAGCTTATAGGACTTAAAAATAATATATATAAACACACAGTGCCTTGAAAAAATATTCATAGCCCGTGAGCTTTTTCCCATTTTTTTCCCATACAAACGTACATGTATTTTATTGGGATTTAATGAGATATACCAACACTAAGTAGCAAAGTATTTGTGAAGTGTAAAGGAAATAATAAATGGTTTTCTAAATATTTTAAAAATATAAATCTGAAAATTGTGACTTGCATTTGTATTCAGCCCCTCAGAGTTAATACTTTGTAAGATCACCTTTTGCTGCAGTTACTGCTGCAAGTCTTTTGGGGGATGTCTCTACCAGCTTTGCACATCTAGAGGTGAAATTTTTGCTCATTCCTCTTTGTAAAATAGCTCTAGCTGTGAGATTGGATGGAGACGTCTGTTATCAGCAATTTTCAAGTCTTGTCACAGATTCTCAATGGGTTTTATGTCTGGACTGTGATTGGGCCGCTCACACTCATGAATTTGCTTTGATGTAAACAATCCATTGTAGCTCTGGCAGGATGTTTAGAGTCGTTGCCCTGCTGGAAGGAGAACCTATGCCCCAGTCTCAAGTCTTTTGTTGCCTCTAACAGGTTTTCATCTAGGATTACCCTTTATTTAGCTCCATCCATTTTCCCATCCATTCTGACCAGCTTCCCTGTCCCTAGTGAAGAAAAGCCTCCCCACAGAAGGATGTGGCCACCACCATGTGTGACGGTAGTGATGGTGTTTTCAGTGTTAGTTTTCCGCCACATATAGCGTTTTGCTTTTGGCCCAAAAAGTTCTATTTTGGTCTGATCTGATCAGAGAACCTTCTTCTTCATGCCATGTAGGGAACACAGCTAAGATGTGGAAGACTGTGCCCTAATTTTTTGTTGTCTTGTACCAACACTCCTCCCATTTGACACAGGTGTTTTTAATTAGCAGAAGACTGCAACAAGTGTTTCATCTATTTTTTGTTCTCAGCCTACAGTCGGAGAACATGTGGAAGGTGAGCTTCCAGCTTCCTTCACTTGATGTTGCAGCTGTGTGGCAGCCATTGCTACTGTGATGCTATGCCTGTGGGGTATTGTGGCCTGGAGACATGGGGGCTTTGCCTTGCAGAGTGAGTGATTTGTGGCACTATGTCTTTACCGGTGGTTGGAGTATGGTGCCACACCTTTTATGTTAGGGACTCACTGAGAGGATCGCCATGATGTGGCAGTGGGAGTCATACAATCTGGTCAGAATGTTAAACTAAGAACCTGATGTTTAGTTCAGTAAATTTTTGCATAGCAGTATTAGATAAATGTATTATTTTTGGCTGTTTGGTCCATGTCTTTTTCTAGAAGCTTTGGTGTAATTAAAATGAATTTACACTTTTTTCCACCTTTTCATTTTTAGATCCATCATTCTTTGCTGATTAACTTCTTAATACATCTTTATAGTAGTCAGAGCTACATTTCTCCAATGTAGAGCTCCAAATCTCCTGCATAGACATTATGTCCTCCTGCAGCCACCTTTAGGGGAAGCTTACTGCATAATGATTTATTACTGAGTTCAATTGTAGAGCTGGCGTCCCTGCACTCCTCGCTCTCCTCCCCGCAGGGACTCGCACTCACAGCCTCTGACGCCTCTTACCACACTACCCGGCATCACTGCAGTCCTCCACGTGGGTGCTTCCTGCTTCCCCCTCCTGGGGCTGGTATGCATGCCACAGGTTCTCAGAGAGTGCTCCTAGGGCGTGCATGCACACCGCTGCCCTTTTCTTAATGGGCCAGCGCATCATTCCCAGGAAGTGGCTATCACTGAGAGGTACTAGGCACTTAAGGCACTCTCCCACTAGGGCAGCTGTCTGATCAACATATTCAATTAGTTAGTGGTTCTGTGCCCAAGCCAGCTAGTTTTCAGGTTCCCTTGTCTGCCTTGACCTGCTTGGACCTTGTACCTGTCCATTCTGCCCTGTCGGTACCTGGTACTTGTCCATCCTGCCCTGCTTGTACCTGACTCCAATCTGTCCTGGCCTGTTGGTATCTGGTTCCAGTCTGTCCTGTCTTGTTGGTACCTGGTGTCTGTCCGCCCTGACCGTGCCTTCTGCCCCAGCCACTCCGTTGTTCCCAGCGATGCTAGAGACTGTGTCTGTACATCCTGGCTATGCCACCAGCCTCAGCTATCCCGGAGGTTCTTGCTATACTAGAGACTGTGCCCATCCACCTCCGCTGTGCTGCCAGCCTCAGCTACCCCAGAGGATCTTGCTACACTAGATACTGTGTATGTCCTCCCCGGCTGTGCCACAAGCCTCAGCTACTCTGGAGGTCCTTGCTATACTAGAGACTGTGTCCGTCCTCCCCGGCCGGGACACCAGCCTCAGCTACTCCGGAGGTCCTTGCTATACTAGAGACTGTGTCCATCCATCCCGGCCATGACACCAGCCTCAGCTACCCGGGTGGTTCAAGTTCTTGCTAGTGACTCTGTCTGTCTGTCCTGGGCATGCTGTCTGCTTCAGCTATCCTGGTAGTTCATGTCTACACTAGAGACTCAGCCTGTCTGCTCCTGTACCCTCCTGTGCACTGGGGTGAGCTGCCCCAGTCCTGGTCACTGCCCTGGGAGTGGTACCTGGCGTCCGCCTCATGGTTGGCGCTTAGTCAAAACCCACTAAAGAGTAAACTTGGAGCCCCCCTGTAGTCCAGTGGGTCCAATTCAGCTCACCATTTTACCATTTCCGGCAGCGAACGTTACATCAATGTAATAACAGTGTGCAGAAAGTCCCCCCATTCCGCCCTCCCAGCTGGTCCAGACCCTAAAAAAAAAATCATAATTACTCCCTGTAATTTTCAGTACATAAAACACATGATTACAAACGGGGGCTTGGATAAAACATGGGGATTTGTTCGAAGAACATGACTGATGACTTTGTGGTTTACAGTGTATAATAACATGTCATTCATTGGTAAGCCCATGACATCTTCACTCATTAGGAGGCTGCATTCCTTCCCATACATTAAATTCTAATTCACACTTTACTTTACCAAACATTTCCCATTGCTCATTTATTAAATTCCTGTACATTTCAGAAAAACATAATTCCAATAATTCCAAGTTTTACATCTTGTGGCCATTTGGTTATATTGTTTTTAATATCTATAAATTATAATTATAGTAAATAAATATCTTGGTTATATACAGTAGGTGTGAAAATAATTTCTTTGAAGGGGTGAAAACTTTTGAAACAATATTTTATTACTGCAATGCATCTAAATGGAATACTTTTTTAATTTAAAAAATGGTGCAGTAATAAAATATGAATTGCCAATATATATTTATTATTTATGGTACTTACCGGCCTTCAGCTCGATCTCAAGTCATGGTGACTTGATGGATGAATGCTCTGTAGGAAAGTCGATCTTTTGCTGCCTATATAGGTCCACCAGGGTCTTCTCCGCCTAGATAGGTCCACAAGGGTCTTCTCTGCCTGGATAGGTCCACCAGAGTGTTCTACCCCTTTATCTTGACAGTATCAAGCCGTCAGGTTGTTGGTCTTCCTCTTTGTCTTGTTCCTTCTATTCTTCCAACCATAATGTCTTTCTCCAATGATTGCTCTCTTCATATGATTTATCCAAAATAGGCAAGTAAAAGCTTGTTGATCTTTGCTTTGAGTGATGACTGCCTTGATCTGTTCCAAAATTGATTTGTTTGTTCTTTTTGCCATCCATAGGATTGATAATTTCCATCTCAAGCACCAAATATCGAAGGAGTTGATTCCTCTTCTGTCTTGCTTCTTTATCATCCAGGTATCACATCCATATGTTATTACAGAAGAGACCAGACTATGTAGGAGCCGTGTCTTAGTCAGCAGTGAAATGTTCCTTGATTTGACGGCCTTGTCCAACGACTTCAGTGTTGATTTGCCCATAGCTTTTCTCCTATTGACTTCCGGTGTCATCGCTAGAGTTGAGCGCGGTTCGCGGTTCGTGGTTCTCCAGTTCGCGGCTCGAGTGATTTTGGGGGCTGTTCTAGATTGAACTAGAACTCGAGCTTTTTTGCAAAAGCTCGATAGTTCTAGATACGTTCGAGAACGGTTCTAGCAGCAAAAAAAAAACAGCTAATTCCTAGCTGGCTTTCCGCTGTAATAGTGTAAGTCACTCTGTGACTCACACTATTATGAAATTTCAGTGTATTGTGTGCGGGAACAGCGCCTTCAGATCACTGCTGTATGGATAATGGCGATCGACGTTTTTTTTTTTTTTTCCTTGTCTTCCTTCCCTAAGCGCGCGCGTGTAGTGGGGAGGGCCATTATGTCAGCCAATCCCAGACACACACACAGCTAAGTGGACTTTTAGCCAGAGAAGCAACGGCATGTGTGATAGGATGTCCATGTCACATGTCCCTGCATTATAAAACCTGACATTTTCCTCCAGCACGCCATTATCTGCCTTCTGCGTCCTTGGTGTCAGACATCACTGGCGCAGCTCCTATCGCCGAGACTGCTGTATACGCTCCATACACAGCGCTGGACAGCTTAGGGATAGCACTTTCTATCAGTCCTTTTAAGGGCTCGTACCGGCAGGGTCAGAGCCATAGGTGACAGGTCCTGAAAACAGAGTTTAACAGCTACAGAAGATGACAGCGTCTGTGTAGCCAAGGTCAGGGATTTCCTCGCTGCATTTCCCCATTAGGAGGGATAGAAAGGCAGGCTTCCTTTCCTGTACCCAGAGCCCCACAATCCTGGCACTGTACCCTCCTGTCCTCTGCACACTCCAACTCATTATAACTAAGCCATTATACTAGCAAACACTGAGTGTACCTAGTGGCATCCCAAACGTGGCTATTGGACTTCTGTATAGTCCCAGTAGTGCACAGATATTTGCAGCACGTCTGCCTGCATTGCACACTCAAACTCATTGTTAGTAAGCCATTATACTAGCAAACACTGCTGCCAGTTTAAGGGCCGTAGTTGACTTGTCAGGGATATTTATTCTTTATTATTCTGCTGTTAATAAAGCTAGACCACCGCTGCAATCTACACCACCTCTCAATTTTTACTACCACATTTTCAGTGCACAATCTTGTTGCAATCAACATGAGTGGCAAAATGACAGATGCTGGTGGAAAGGGGAAGAGGCGTGCTGGAAAAGGAAAAAAAGGGTTTGTCCGTGGGGAAGGTGGCAAAGCTCCATTATCATCTGCTGAAGATAGACCATCTGCCAGAAAAAGTAAGATGTCTACTACTTACCGTGGACAATCAGATGTGCTCCCTTTTTTACGGACACGAACAACAGGAACAAAGGTAGATGATGGCCAAAAAAGGAAAATGCTTGAATGGATCTCAAGTGGTCCAACAAGTGCCCTCTCAGCCACTTCAAGTACCGCATCCAAAAAACACCAGTCCTCTGAGTTGTCATCCCAATCAAACTTGCTTTCTCCCAGCTCTGAAGTCTCCATCAGCCCTGCACAGTATGGTGGAACTGAGATGGCTGAGTCTGCAGAGCTGTTCAGTCACACTATAGCCTGGGAATCAGAGGTCTGCTCCCAAGCTACAGTGAGTACAGACCAGGAAATGGTCTGCAGTGATGCCCAGAACCTTTGTGACTCTGATTCAGGCCGTAAGGACCAAGTTTCTGAGCATAATGTTGACCCTTTGTCACAAACTGTAACACCTGTGGTTATAGACAATGAGGAACATACTGATGAAGATGAGACGCAGATACCCGATTGGGATGACAACTTAAATATTCGGTCAGGGCAAGAAGAGGCTCGGTCTGAGGGGGAGGGGAGTGCAAACACAACAATTGATGATGAAGTTCTAGATCCCACCTACTGTCAACCCCCAGTCAGGCACTCGAGGAGGTCAACAGAGGCGGTGGAGGAGGATGCAACCGACGACGAAGTTACCTTGCGCCTTCCTGGACAGAGTCGGAGTACTGGTAGCACGTCTACAACTGCATCCTCAGCCACCACTCTGCCTCTGAGCATTAGTCGGGGGGCTCAGCAGGTCGCATGCCCTCTAAGCCTTGCCCAGCCTGGTCCTTTTTTGACATAGAAAAAGATCGCCCAAATTATGTGATGTGTAAAATTTGTCGTGATTCTGTTAGTAGAGGTCAAAACCTCAGCAGTTTGACAACTTCTTCCATGAATCGTCACATGAATAAATATCATAGGTCCCGGTGGGAAGCTCACTGTGCTGCAATGCGGCCTAGCGGAGCGAACCATCCACGGCCTGCCCCTTCCAGTGCATCCGCACGCTCTTCATCTTCTAGGACTGTGGGGACAGCTGTCACACCTGGTTTTCCACGCACAACTTCCACCACTGTAACCGCAACAGGCACTTTGCTTGGTAGGTCGTCAGTTGGTTTGGAAGGGGAAACAAGTGAGTGTGTACAGCTCTCTCAGACATCGATAGCACCAACGTTGGATGAAGGCAACATCATGTCTCCGCCTGCACTTTCCTCACAAACCTGCATTTTTCCAGGGACACCCTACTCAACACCGTCTACACACAGCAGCCAGATCTCTGTCCCTCAGATGTGGACAAAAAAAAGGCCATTTCCTGCAACCCATGACAAAGCTAAGAGGTTGACTCTATCCCTCTTTAAGCTCTTGGCTACCGAAATGCTGCCTTTCCGCCTAGTGGACACACAGGATTTTAGAGACCTTATGTCTGTCGCTGTGCCCCAGTACCAGATGCCTAGTCGCCACTACTTCTCTAAGAAAGGTGTGCCCGCGCTACACCAGCATGTCGCACACAACATCACCGCTTCCTTCAGAAACTCTGTGTGTGAACGGGTGCATTTCACCACCGATACTTGGACCAGTAAGCATGGACAGGGACGTTACATGTCGCTGACTGGGCACTGGGTAACTATGGTGATAGATGGTGAAGGGTCTGCTGCACAAGTCTTGCCATCCCCACGATTTGTGTGTCAATCCTCTGTCTGTCCAAGTTCCGCCACTGCTTCTGCCTCCTCCACCTCATCTGGGTCCTCCACCTCCGCCCCAAGCCTGCCTGGTCAGGCCACCAGCGTTCTCACTGCGCAGAAGGAATCACGCACCCCTCATTACTATGCTGGCAGCAGAGCGCAACGGCATCAGGCGGTCTTTAGCTTGACATGTCTTGGGAATAGGAGTCACACAGCTGAGGAGTTGTGGTCAGCTCTGCGGTCAGAGTTTAATAAATGGTTGTCTCCACTCAACCTGCAGCCTGGTAAGGCCGTGTGCGACAATGCTGCAAACCTGGGTGCGGCCCTTCGCCTGGCCAAGGTGACACACGTGCCTTGTATGGCTCACGTGTTGAACTTTGTCGTCCAGCAATTCTTAACACACTATCCCGGCCTAGATGGCCTTCTGACCAGGGCACGAAAACTGTCTGCTCACTTCCGCCATTCAACCGCCGCAGCTGAGCGACTTACATCTCTCCAGAAGTCTTTCGGCCTGCCGGTTCATCGCCTGAAATGCAATGTGGCGACACGCTGGAATTCGACTCTCCACATGTTACAGCGACTGTGGCAGCACCGCCGAGCCCTGGTGCAATACGTCATGACGTATAGCCTGGGCCAACGAGATGCAGAGGTGGGGAAGATCACCCTGATGGAGTGGTCTCAGATCAAGGACCTATGCACCCTTCTGCACAGTTTCGACATGGCGACGAATATGTTTAGTGCTGACAATGCCATTATCAGCATGACAATTCCAGTCATTTACATGCTGGAGCACACGCTAAACACTATTCGGAGTCAGGGGGTGGGACAACAGGAAGGGGAGGAACTACAGGAGGATTCATATGCGCAAGGGACAACAACATCACCAAGGTCCAGACGTTCATCATCACCAACGCGGTAGGCATGGGACCATGGGGGACAGGGATTAACAAGGGCGCATGGTAGCAGGCGAAATGTTGAGGAAGGTGCAGGAGAACATGAAGAAATGGAGGACGAACTGTCCATGGACATGGAAGACTCAGCGGATGAGGGAGACCTTGGTCACATTTCAGTTGAAAGAGGTTGGGGGGAGATGTCAGAGGAAGAAAGAACGGGTAGCACCTCTATGCCACAAACACAGCGTGGACTTGGTCCGTATGGCCGCGCAAGACACATGAGCGCCTTCTTGTTGCACTACCTCCAACATGACCCTCGTATTGTCAAAATTAGAAGTGATGATGACTACTGGATTGCCACACTATTAGATCCCCGGTACAAGTCCAAATTTTGTGACATAATTCCAGCCATAGAAAGGGATGCACGTATGCAGGAGTATCAGCAGAAGCTGTTACTCGATCTTAGCTCGGCTTTTCCACCAAACAACCGTGCAGGTGCAGGGAGTGATTCTCCCAGTTGTAACTTGACAAACATGGGACAATCTTGTCATCTTCAACAGTCTACCCGTACCAGTAGGACCGTATCTGGTGCTGGTAACAGCAATTTTATGGAATCTTTTCATAATTTTTTTAGACCCTCCTTTGCAAGGCCACCAGAGACAACAAGTCTGACACATAGTCAACGGCTGGAGAGGATGATACAGGAGTATCTCCAAATGAACATCGATGCCATGACTTTGCAAACGGAGCCTTGCTCCTTTTGGGCTTCAAATCTAGAAAAATGGCCAGAGCTCTCCACTTACGCCTTGGAGATTTTGTGGTGTCCAGCTGCCAGCGTTGTCTCTGAACGTGTCTTCAGTGCTGCTGGGTGTGTGCTGACAAATAAGCGCACGCGTCTGTCCAGTGACAATGTGGACAGACTAACGTTCATCAAAATGAACAAGTCATGGATCCACCAGGAATTTACTACCCCTGTGTCATCCTGGGGAGAGTAAATGCTTGTGGATTTGGAATGTGCTTGATGCAAATCAAAACATCCTGTTTGCAACTAGGGCACAAGTGCTGCCACTGATAAGGTGTCTGTGTGGCCCAATTTTTTGAAAAAAGGGAGACTCCGCTTGGAGTAACCCTTACTTACATTGTTTTTAAAAGGAGCCAAGATGAACAAGTCATGGTTCAGCAAAGACTTTGCTACCTACCCCGGTGTCATCCTGGGGACGGTTAATTATGGCGTATTTTTGAATGTGCTTGATGCAAATCTAGCTGTGAAGTGTACAACTGGGGCACAACTGCTGCCACTGAATGGGTGTGTGTGGGGCAAAATTTTTGGAAAAAAAAGGAGACTCCGCTTGGAGTAACCCTTGCTTGCTGTGTTTTTTAAAAATGATCCAAGATGAACAGAGCTGGGATCAGGAAAGACTTTGCTACCTACCCTGGTGTCACCCTAGGGACGGTTAAGTATGGCGTATTTTTGAATGTGCTTGATGCAAATCTAGTTGATGCAAATCTAGTTGTGAAGTGTACAACTAGGGCACAAGTGCTGCCACTGAAGGGGTGTCTGTGTGGCCCAATTTTTGGAAAAAAGGGAGACTCCGCTTGGAGTCACCTTGCGGTGTTTTACATGATTTTAGAAGGGCATGCCATGCCTATATCTGTGTCTCGTCCTCTTTTTCCTCGTAACGCTGTTTTGTTTTCACATGAGAATTTGTTCTTGTCACTTTCCCATGTGTTTGTGTTGTGAGTTGTTTGTCACCTTTTGGACACCTTTGAGGGTGTTTTCTAGGTGTTTTTATGTCTTTGTGAATGCCTGCCATTGTTTCCTATGCAGTTCGAGTTCGGTTCGTCGACGAACCGAACTCGAACGGGAGCTCCGTTCGGCGAACCGACCTCGAGCCGAACCGCGACCGGTTCGCTCATCTCTAGTCATCGCTGCATCTTGAGTGATCATTGATCCGAGTAGGTTGAAGTCCTTTACAACTTCCAGTTAGTTTGTTACCATCCATCTCAAATGTGTCCTGGTTGTACCTTGCGGTAGCCAACATCTTTGTCTTCTTTGTATTGCACAGGAGTCCCATGTTTGAGCTTTCCATCTTGACACTCCATAATAAGTCCATCATTCCATCTACGCTTGTTGCTATCAATATTGTATCATCTGCGTATTTGATTGTTGATGACTTTCCTACTATTTTGATTCTGTTTTTTCGGCAAGTCTAGCCTTTGTGAAAATGGCTTCTGCATATGAATTAAAGAGAAATGGTGACAGGATGCCACCTTGTCTGGCTCTTCACTCTACTTTGAACCATGCCATGTCACTGTGCACCGTTCATAGTGAGTTGATACACACGGCAATTCTGGGGTGGTGCACAAGTAGGGTCAAAAACAGTCTCACGTAGATGTAGATGAAAATGAGAAAACCGCGGAGACATCATCACCTGTTTCTCAACGCTGCCAGGAAACTAGCCAGGTCTTTCACCGGGAAGGAACAACCACGGGAAGGGCAGTCTCCAGTCGAGGAGACCACCTATACCAAACATGGTATCCATCCACAGACAGCCGTTTTGGGGTATTTGCCCCTCATCAGTGTGGAGTAGGAATTTGGCTAGTGGGGGGCAATGCCTAGTAAAAGACTACTTAAGCAAGCATTGTTGACCTTAGGGAGATCAACATATCCACTGCGGAGACACCATCACGTGTTTCTCAACGCAGTGATTCTAGAGCAAAGCCCCCTGGTAAGTATGCAAATGAGAAAGCCGCGGCAGATTCCTACTCCACACTGATGAGGGGCAAATACCCCGAAACGGCTGTCTGTGGCTGGATACCATGTTTGGTATAGGTGGTCTCCTTGACTGGAGACTGCCCTTCCTGTGGTTGTTCCTTCCCGATTAAAGACCTGGCTAGTTTCCTGGCAGCGTTGAGAAACACGTGATGGTGTCTCCGCGGCTTTCTCATTTGCATACTTACCAGGGGGCTTTGCTCTAGAATCACTGCATTGAGAAACACGTGATGGTGTCTCCGCAGTGGATATGTTGATCTCCCTAAGGTCAACAATGCTTGCTCACGTAGATGTAGAAACTTGGCACTCAAAATCAATGTGGATAGTGGTTTTTATTGTGAAGAACTTGTAGGACCAGCACAAGGACAGACGTTTTGGTCAAAAGTCCTTCATCAGTGTGCATGCAGAGGGTCCTCAGAAAGTATAGTAGTGTGGTGAGCAGCGTAACTGGGTCTGACTTGAAAAAGTCGCTCAGATCCTCCTGGTTGCCTATTTTTTATGCTTCTAACACACCAACTTCATAAACTGTTTACTTGTTGCCTAATATATACCACCCCTGATGGATGCCATTTTCACAAGATAAGAATTTATTAAAGGGAATCTATTAGAAGAATATCACTCTCCAATCTATTTATATGTATGTGTAGCTCTTTCAAATATAAGTCAAGCAATACCTTTCCATGACCAATTTGTTCCTTCAATACTGAGAAATCAGTGTTTGAGTTGATATGCAAATAGGCCTAATGGATTATGGTAGCTTTAAAGCATCCATCACTCCAGCTGTTTTCCCCACCAAGCGACGCCTCCTTAGGGTACTTTCACACTTGCGTTATTTTCCTTCCGTTACAATCCGCCCTTTTGGGAAACAGCGGAATCCGTTAACGGATTCCGCTGTTTCCCATAGACTTGTATGGTTGACGGATTGTACCAAAAGGACCTGCGTTGCTTCCGCTGGGCGACGCTCCGTTGCTTCCGCCCAGCGGGAGGAACGCAGCATGTAACGTTATTTTGAGCAGCGGAATCCTCTGGATTTCACTGCGCATGCTCTTTTTTTTTTTTTTTTTTTTTTTTTTTTTTTAAATCAAACTTTATTTTGGCTCGCGGTGGCCGAACGTTCAGCTGAGCGCCCGGCCGTCGGCAAGCGACAGCGCTCAGCTGAATGACCGGCCACCAGCATGCCCGGCCGCCGGCAAGTCACAGCGCTCAGCTGAGCGCCCGCCCGCCGGCATGCCCGGGCGCCGGCAAGTGACAGCGATCAGCTGATCACCCGGCGGCCGGCTGCAGGGAGCGATCAGCTGATCACCCGGCGGCCGGGAGCGATCAGCTGATCACCCGGCTGCAGGGAGCGATCAGCTGATCACCCGGCGGCCGGGAGCGATCAGCTGATCACCCGGCGGCCGGGAGCGATCAGCTGATCACCCGGCGGCCGGGAGCGATCAGCTGATCACCCGGCGGCCGGGAGCGATCAGCTGATCACCCGGCGGCCGGCTACTGGGAGCAATCAGCTGATCACCCAGCGGCCGGCTGCAGGGAACGATCAGCTGATCGTTCACTATAGTCTGCCGCTGGTAAAACCGGGAAAAAAAAAAAAAAAAATCAAAACGAATTGCGTTGTTTTGCAGCATCCGTTGCATCCGTTGTGTCACTATATGCAACACATCCGTTGCATCCGTTACACAACGCAATGCAACGGATACCGTTCAACGCAAGTGTGAAAGTAGCCTTAGTCTGAGGACACAAAGCATAGAGGCTGTCAGGCAAGCACGATGAGGCAGAGAATAGATCTGGAGTGATAGAGGCTTGAGATCTTCAAGTAGCTCTTCAGCCTGATTTGTATAATACTTCACATGCTGATTTCTCAATAACGGAGGAACGGACTGACCATGTAAAGGTATTGCTGATCTTGTCTTGGAAAGAGATAGATGCAGATATAAATACTTGGGGGGTAACATCCTGCTGATAGATTTTCTTTTAAGAGAGTATAGTTACTTTTATTATTTGATGCCAATTTATCCATTAAGGCTACTTTCTTTATACCTAGGAACTTCTTTAGAGGACTATCAGCAGAAAATGAGTAAATAAACCAAGCACCAGGGCTCGTTGAATGGACCTCCCCAACTGTTTGTTCTGCGTCCATGTCTGTCCTCCTCTTCCTTGAGTTCCGTAAATTTTTTTCTAAAACTGGAAGAGCTAATGTGACGTCACGGTGGAGTTTGTTGTCCAATCACTTCCAGGGGAATTAAAGCCACACTTATTGGAGCAGACATCAACATTACTCTCTCCCTCGGTATTTGTTTCCTAATATGAATCAAGATATTTCTAAGGAAGTTCATAAATTCTTCAGAGTCTACTTCATGGCTACCCGATTATCACTTTTATATTCTACAAAGGCAATGATTACAATTATTTTTTCCCTTAGCGGCACTTTGCACACTGCGACATCGCGGCTGCGATGTCGGTGGGGTCAAATCGAAAGTGACGAACATCCGGCATCGCAGGCGATATCGTAGTGTGTAAATCCTTTTTGATACGATTAAGGAGCGCAAAAATGTCCAAATCGTATCATCGGTGTAGTGTCGGTCATTTCCATAATTTCGGAAGGACCGATGTTACGATGTTGTTCCTCGTTCCTGTGGCAGCACAAATCGCTGTGTGTGAAGCCACAAGAGCGAGGAACATCACCTTACCTGCGTCCTGCAGCTCACGCCGGCTATGCGGAAGGAAGGAGGTGGGTGGGATGTTTACGTCCCGCTCAGCTCCGCCCCTCCGCTTCTATTGGCCGCCTGCCGTGTGACGTCACTATGACGCCGCACGACCCGCCCCTTTAATAATGAGGCGGTTCGCCGGCCAGAGCGACGTCGCAGGGCAGGTGAGTGCATGTGAAGCTGCCGTAGCGATAATGTTTGCTATGGCAGCTATCACCATGATGTCGCAGCTGCGACGGGGCGGGGACTATCGCGCTTGGCATCGCTTCCATCGGCTTGCAATGTCGTAGTGTGCAAAGTGCCCCTTACTGTTTAGTACAAATCACAGAATTTTTAGAATGCTTCTTTTTTCTTAACTTATCTCGTTGTCATAAGGAACACCCAAGGAGGAAGTTTTCTTGGAAGGAATGTTCCCATTGTGACAATAGGAAGTCAACCTACAAGTGTGTTTTTGGTTTTAAAAACAAAACCCTTATAAAGGTCAGCAGAGACTTTATAAGAGGCAAAGAAGACACCTTGTGGGATCATGTGGAGCAAAGACCTCATTAAAGTGGACTTCTCACAAGGTCAAAAGTTGCCAGATTTTACTCTTATTTTATTCCTGTTGCTTCCTTAGTATCCTATTTTTTTACATACTTGTTCCAGTGCTATGGGCTTTTTTATTTGCTGTTAATTTTGATGTTTTTTTTTACTAAGGGGGTTCTTTGGGGGTGTGTGTTTACTCTGATCTGCATAATTACTTTGTGGGCACTGCCCCGTTGGTAAAGACCATAAAAATGTTCTTATCTCTCTGGAACAATTCGACAGATTTAAAAGAAGTAATAAGAGGAATACTCAGGGGAGCAGTGGAATAAAATAAGAGCAATGACTGGCAACGTTTGATGTCGTGACAGGTCTTCATTAATATTACAACCACAAGAGAAGCACTGGCTATATTAATAGCAACTATGATAGATAAAATCAAGGCTAGAGGCGTCCTGGAAAAATGGGGCCAGAGCTGTGGTTGACCTCATCACTATATCACATGGGCAGAGAATAACTAGTCCAAGTGTCACACTCTTCATATTTCCTAAGATGTATATGTTCCTAGATTCAGTAGGGGATGCCATTAACCAACACCATTTGAAAGACCCCATCTTGTATTTGCTATGGAGCTCCTTCTACTCTTTCTATGTTGTAAGCCTATAAGGCAGGCAGCTACGTGAAAAATGTTCTTACCTTTGTCAATCTTTAGGCTACGTTCCTATATTTACTGCAAATCTCCGGGGTGGAGATCCCACCATGATACCAATGGCGGTATTCACAAAACCAGATATCATTGTGGAAAAAGTGCTGGGAAGCCAGACATTTGCCCCTTTGTTTGGCACCTATATCTGCAACACAAATGTAGGTGCTGCAAATCCATCATGGCTCGGAATTGATCCAGTGGCCTCCTGTGATGTGGTCCGGTTTCCTATCCATTGAGTCACAGTCAGGTTTGGTCACTGTCCTGTTTCTGAACATTTTGTTTGTGTGTTCATTGTCTTTCTGCCAATAAGTGTTTCCAATGCAGTAATTCAGTCTGCCCTATCACCCGGCGGGCGTCCAACAGGCGTCCATTTCCTGCTCGTGATATTTCTGAAGTGAACCCTGCTTGGTACTACAGCCGGCTTTTCTTGTGTTTTTCCTGGCAGATTATTATTTTTGGTTTTCCTTATTTTACTCTGCACCTTCCCCCCAGATTTTTTACAAGGTACATGGAACCACCGATTGCTGCTTAGGAAGTAAAGGTTCAAGTGTTCATCTGAGTTATCCTTTTAGGCAGGAGTCACACTTGCGAGTGACTCGGCGAGTCTCGCATCGGCATCACCCGGCATGGCATGGTCGCACACTCTCTGGACAGGAGCATCTCAGCTGCATAGGAATACATGCAGTCGACCTGCTTCTGTCAGGAGAGAAGCCAGCCATGACGGGTGATGTGATCCGATAATCGTGCGAGTCATATGTTCGTGTGAGCGCACCCTTAGGGTTGTTTCAGTCTGCGCAGGGACCTTTAGGGACAGCCCAGTTTGGACTTCTAGTCTGTACAAGAACTGGGCGGGTCAAGTGCAGTAGTTTTATGAAAGACCTTATTTTACGTTATTTCTACATGTGCACCTTACTGCGCATAACAGAATCGTCAATACACAGCTTTTGAGGTTATACACTGGTTACTTTTCGCAGGATATTTCTTAAAGTCTAATGGACTATGCTGGACATAACTATACAACTTGGCAGTAATTTACTGCAAATGGGCATACAGTTACATCTGATAGATGGCACTGACCCAGGAGTTATGCCCGTGGCACCTGCAGCAGGAGCTGGCTATTATACACTGGTGAGCTCCTACTGCATATGTTGAGACGGGACATAGATCCGATCCAATCACTTTATACCTCTCAGATGCCATTGTCAACAGTGATAGCGGCATGTAAGGAGTTTGACAAAGGGAGACTACTATGGCGACCGGAGACCTAACAATGGCCTCGATGTCTGCCATATCCCTCAGCCAATCAGATCTCATCAGAGGAAGGGCCTGATAGGCTAACTGTATGTCAAACACTGACAGGTTAGATAATGCACTGCACTACATAGGCTGCACAGTGTATCAATGTAAAGAAAGCATCACATGGTCAAGGTTCCTTGTGAGACCAGTAAGTATTGTGAAAAGAAAAAAATAAAAATAAAAAAATAATAATATTAAATTACAGCTTTAATTATGAAAACATTAATAAAAACAAAACATTCTTCGGCAAAAACAACACATATTTGACATAACCATATTTGTATCTACCCCTTATATAAAACTATATCAATTATCATAACGTATCATAACGTACAATAAACACAATTAAATAAAAGTGAAGCACTATGCAATAATTGACATTTTTGGTTAATTTTTTCTTAAAAAAAAAAAAATCAAAAACTTGTATATTTCTCAAAATGGTGACAATAAATACTACATACAGATCGCTTAACAAAAAGAAAAAAAAAAGAGAGAGAAACATGGCCCCGTACGGTCCAGTAGTCAGAAAATACAAAAATACAGAGCGTTTACCATATGACAACCAATATATTTTTAGAGAATGTTATTTTACTTGTGAAAAACTAGTAAAACATAAAAGAAGGTATAAACTGGAGATCACCATAATCACAGGATAACGTTACATGTGAATTATACTGCACACTGAGCTCTGTAAAAAAATTAATGTAAAAACAATTTTTTTGTTCAAGCTTCTTATTAAAAAAAATTAAGCAGTGATCAAAAAGTTGAATATAATCAAAAATAATAGCAGGAAAATCTACAGCTCATTATGCAAAAAACAAGCCCCCATATAGCTCCATGTATGGAAAAAATAATGTTATGGGTGTCAGAATATGGTGAACAATATAAAATAATTTTAATTTATAATTCATTTCTTGTCTAAAAGTAGCAAAATAATTTTTTTAAATTATCTTTAAAAAACCCAACATGATTCAAATAAACTTTTTGGGGGGAGTGTCTGATGCCTCTCCATTACTAACCCCTAGGCTTGATGCCAGCTGTCAATTCACAGCTGACATCAACCCCACAAGTATTACCTCGATTACCACACTAGGGCAATCAGGAAAATCCGGGTAAAGAGCGAGAATTGATGTATCTAATAGATGTGCCACTTCTGGAGCAGCTACGGGCTGCTACTTTTAGGCTGAGAAGGACAAAATAACCATGGGCCTTCCCAGCCTGATAATACCAGTCCCCAGCTGTCTTCTTTAGCTTGGCTAGTTATGAAAATAGGGTGTCCCCATGCCATTTTTTAAAAATTATTTAAATAAATAATTTAAAAAAAACAGCATGGGATCCCTTCTATTTTTGATAACCAGCCAAGGTAAAGCAGACAGCCTGCAGCTGTCTACTTTATCTGCGCTGGGTATTAGAACTAGGCAGGGGCCCAGGTCATTTTTTTTATTTTTATTGTTCAAAGTCTACAGTCATCTTCCACATGCAATAAAGCTTTCAGCAACTTTATTAGCATACAAACAGTACTCAAATTCTGTAGTCGGACACAAACTTTATTTAAAAGTCCATGTTCATGTTCCTGTTCGAATCCTGGGCATCGTGTGTCCGGTATGAACTTTACTTTTTGGGTTCACTCATCCATAGAACAGAACTGTCTGAGAACTTGATAACCAATATTGTTCAAAAATATTTATTAATGAAAAATTGATGAAATGTTGCAACACAGAATAGTCTGGATGATGGATAAACAGTCCTAATGAATTACATAGAAATTCAAGACGTCCTGCAGGATCAGGATGCATCAGTGTCAAACGCGAACTATCTGTCCACATTTGAATGAAATGAAACGCTATGGAGGAGACCCAGGAGGACCCCACTGCTGACACAGAGACATGAAAAAGCTAGACTGCAGTTTGCCAAAATGTACATGAGTAACCAAAATCCTTTTGATAAAGCGTCTTGTGGACAGATGAGATCAAGATAAAGCTTTTTTGTAAAGCACATCATTCTACTGTTGACTGAAACAAAATGAGGCCTACAAAATAAAGAACACAGGACCTACAGTCACATATGCTGGAGGTCAGAGATGTTTTGGGGATATTTCACTGCCTCTGGCACACAGTGGGAACACCGGCAGTGACCTCGAATTGCTCGGGAACGACTGGGGCCCATCACAGCGGTGACCAGTACTTCTGAAGCGGCAACTGGGTTACTTCAAGAACTGTGAATAAAACACCTGGAACCCATAGAGTCTGTGTCTGCCAGTCATTCCCGGCGCCACCGCTTCGCGCCTTGGTGCCCGCCATTACTACTCCCCTCATCGTCCTCCCCGGGGCCCGCTCCATCTGTGGGGAGCAGAAACACCTTAGCTGCCACTACCATCAGCCCCGGAGGGCAGCGACAGCAGAAGCAGCTATTCCCTGGCCGCAGGTGGCGTCAGGAAAGCAACCTCCACCATCATCCTTATTTCCCCTCTTCCTCCGTGTACAACTCAGGGTCACAAAATCGGGCAGGGCCACCCGTGACATCCCCTGATCCTCACTGGCCCGGTGACGAGAATTTTTCCCCGACCCACTGGGGTGCTACTGTAGCATTGGCTCATACATAAAAAAACTGGTGACAGGTTGACTTTCAACACAACTCATCCCCCAAAAAACAAGCCCTCATATGACTGTGTCGCTGAAAAAAATTAAAAAGTTATGGCTCTTGGAAAGCAACAACAGAAAAGTGAAAAAAAAGGTCTGTGATTACAAGAGGTTAAAGGCCCTTGTCCATCTCACTGTAAAAGCTTTTATATTTTTTTTTACTGCCACCCGAGGTGCTCAGATCGGAAATGTGAATGATTTTATTGTTATACAAGACAGGTGATGCCATAAAAATAAAAAGTGCAATGTGACAAAAACATTTATAGAACTTTATAAACTTTTATGTAACTTTTTTTTTTTATAAACAAAGTCAACCTTGACCCTTCAGTGCGTGATAGGTCAGACGTGATTCCAGAATATTTTGTTCCGCCTTCTCACCTACGCCTTCTCCTTGCTGGAATTTCAGTGCCATAATTTTTTTTTTTGGGTGGGGGGGTGCTGATCTTCTTTGATGGGTCTCTTTTTTTAACATTTTCTTTATAAAAAAAAAAACTTCAGTGTTTATTTTATGATCATTTTATAGCAAAAAATAATATAAATTTTAAAATCAAGCTTTTTATCGTTTTGTTAAAATCACTTTAATATTTTATATACATTTTTGGGAAATTAAAAACTCTATGGTCCAGCTTCATCATTGCCTGTTTTATGTTTAGTTTTGTGCCTTTTTTTTGCGTGCTCCTAATCCATCCTCCTTCTATGGGCTCGTACACATGAGAGTATTTCTGGTCCACGTGCTCTTCAAGAGAATATCGGATTGTACTCAGACTAATGTTACTCTATGGGGCCGTGGACAAGTCCGATTCTTTCCTCGATTATCAGATACCGTGTTTCCCCGAAAATAAGAGACTCTCTTATCTTATTTTTGGCCCCGAAAAATGCGCTACGGCTTATTTTCAGGGTAGGGCTTATTCTCAGGGAAACCTTGGGGGAAAGTTTACCCCCTCAAAAAATGCATACCCTCCTTCCCAGGAGAATCATACTTACCAGACCCTGGATGTATGCATGGTTTCCAGGTCCCCCTGTAATCTTCGGCTGGTGCTCTCAGCAGGTATGCTGCACGAGGACCTCCCCTGCTTCTGGCTGACACTCACACCAGATCGCACACACACTCTCACCATATCTGACGATGCTGATTGCTTCTGGCCGGCAGAGAAACCTGGGACGCGGTGCAGTAGAGCGCAAGGACCTGTGGTGGAACACAGAGAGAACCTGTGGTGGAACACTGAGAGGACCTGTGGTGGAACACAGAGAGCACCTGTGGTGGAACACAGAGAGGACCTGTGGTGGAACACAGAGAGGATCTGTGGTGGAACACAGAGGACCTGTTGTGGAACACTGAGAGGACCTGTGGTGGAACACTGAGAGGACCTGTGGTGGAACACTGAGAGGACCTGTGGTGGAACACAGAGAGCACCTGTGGTGGAACACAGAGAGGACCTGTGGTGGAACACAGAGAGGATCTGTGGTGGAACACAGAGGACCTGTTGTGGAACACTGAGAGGACCTGTGGTGGAACACTGAGAGGACCTGTGGTGGAACACAGAGAGGACCTGTGGTGGAACACAGAGAGGACCTGTGGTGGAACACAGAGAGAACCTGTGGTGGAACACTGAGAGGACCTGTGGTGGAACACTAAGAGGACCTCTGGTGGAACACTGAGAGGACCTGTGGTGGAACACTAAGAGGACCTCTGGTGGAACACAGAGAGGACCGTGTGGTGGAACACAGAGAGGATCTGTGGTGGAACAAAGAGGACCTGTGGTGGAACACTGAGAGGACCTGTGGTGGAACACAGAAAGGACCTGTGGTGGAACACAGAGAGGACCTGTGGTGGAACACTGAGAGAACCTGTGGTGGAACACAGAGAGGACCTGTGGTGGAACACAGAGAGGACCTGTGGTGGAACACAGAGAGGACCTGTGGTGGAACACTGAGAGGACCTGTGGTGGAACACTGAGAGGACCTGTTGTGGAACACTGAGGGGACCTGTGGTGGAACACTGAGAGGACCCGTGGTGGAACACTGAGAGGACCCGTGGTGGAACACAGAGAGGACCCGTGGTGGAACACAGAGAGGACCCATGGTGGAACACAGAGAGGACCCGTGGTGGAACATAGAGAGGACCTGTGGTAGAACACAGAGAGGACCTGTTGTAGAAAACTGAGAGGACCTGTGGTGGAATGCATCAATGCATTCCAAATCAGGTCCTTGATGCGTTTCACTGCAAGTCCTCCTGTTCAGCGTCTGGTGAGTATGATGTTAGGGTCTTCTATAATCTCTCTTTTGAGGGTGTCTTCTTTCTATAATGAAATGTCCTTCAGTATTCCTCAACTTTTTTAGCTGTACGGACACTTCATTATTGAACTGTGACTAGGGCTTATTTTTGGGGTAGGGCTGATATTTAGGCATAAAAATGCATACCCTCCTTCCCAGGAGAATCATACTTACCAGACCCTGGATGTATGCATGGCTTCCAGGTCCCCCTGTAATCTTCGGCTGGTGCTCCCAGCAGGTATGCTGCACGAGGACCTCCCCTGCTTCTGGCTGACACTCACACCAGATCGCACACACACTCTCACCATATCTGACGATGCTGATTGCTTCTAGCCGGCAGAGAAACCTGGGACGCGGTGCAGTAGAGCGCAAGTGTGTCGCCCTGGGCAAGCCAGGGGACACAGATAACAACACCACTACACCCCACACTCCAGGTAGGCACACCTGCTAACCAGAAATCCTTGTTGCCTCCCTCCAGGAGTCTGTGATGCACACCAGGGGGTGGGCCAGGCGGTTGGCTCCGCCCACCAAGGAGCTCACAACTCTGGAGGCAGGAAGTGACCAGGCAGATTAGCTCAGGAGGAGCTTGAGTGAAGAGCAGAACTGTCAGGGACATGAAGGAGTGAACAGCAGAGTAGCCCAGGCAGGGGCTAGAGGAAACAACCAGAAGTGAAAGTGAAGGAAAGGAAAGTGGAAAAGGAGGAAAGCAAGAAGCGGTGACAGAGCCGAGAGAAGGAGAAGCCTGAGAGCCCAGCTGTGTGTAGGGCTAGAACAGCAAGGTCAGCGACGGCGGTGACTGTCCGGAGGGGGACCGTTTGGAAGTTCCTGGAAGGACCCCGTTGGCTGTGTGCCCGGTGGTCTGGAGCAGTGTTCCGAAGGACAGTCAGCACCAGGGCAGGGGCCTCTCGGACCCCGGCAAGGCTAGGAGTCGCCCAATTTGCCGAATCCGTCAGTGAAGGGGACGCAGATCCCCCAGCAACAAAGTCCCGATTGACGGCAACAGCCCGACCATTACCGGGGAGACACCGCCACCGCCAAGGCACCAGTTTCCCCAGGGCCAGCGCCTGCGGGCAAAGTGTAGAGCTCCTCCGGCCCAGATTGCAGTCGGGGAGCGGGTAACCGGAGGGAATCCACCGCTACCATCAGTCAAACAGGTGCAAGGAAGAGAGACGTCACCGTCACCTACCGGGAGTGCAGGTGCAACCGTCTGTGGGACCGTCCTACCAGCCGTTGGTTTACCGTACAAACTGTGTCCGTGTCTCAGGCTGAGTGAGTACCACAGTGCCGCAAGGCATAGCGCTGCCCCCGCGTCCCTGCGCCCTCCAGGCCCTACACTTCACATCTCTTCACCGGGCCCCGGGATCACCAACCCCTACCCACGGAGGGGCAACACAACACCTGGCTGCTCCCATCACCATCCCCGGGACCCTCACACTGAGCAGCGGTGGTGCCATCACCACAACCGTGGGTGGCGTCACGAACTATAATCCCAACAAACACCCCCTTTTCACTCACGGGCGAGGAGTGTCGCTCGAGACACCCCGGGATCCGGCCCGCAGCTCGAGCCACCAGGAGCAACTGCCGGACCCGAGCAGAAGGGGTGAGCGCGGTGTGCTGACACCCTCCTCCCCGCCCGCGACAACTTGGCGTCACGAACAGGATCTTACCGCTCTGCCGTCTGGTAGAGGTGCGCCTTGTTACCGCCGGAGGTATCCGGCAGAAAAATTTCAGAAGTCGCCATCTTTGGCGCGAAAAGTTCCCGCTCGAGCGTCTTCTCAAGCAGTAGAGGCGCGAAGGCCAAAACTCCGCCCCGAGAGAGGAGGGGCCGGAAAGAGCTAAGGGGGACGGAAACAAGATGTCTGCGCCCGACGAAGCCGCTGGAGGAGCGGTGGTCGCAGCCGCAGCGGCACCCGCGGATGGGAATGGGCCTGCCCAGGTCCCGGCCGTACTGGCGGGAGGTGCCGCGGCCCCCGCGCTTGCTCAGGTCATGCCGTTTTCCTTGCCCTATGCGCCCGGAGCTGCCTGGCTACCGCAGTATGACGGGAAACCGGATGCCTTGCAGGCCTTCCGGAAAAAGCTTAACCCGTTGCTAGAGCTGTACCCCCTGACTGATAAGCAATGTGCAGCGATAGTGCTAGGCCAGCTAACCGGTGCGGCGGAGCAGGAAGCGGAGACCTGGGCCGAGGGGGACCGGCTCTCTGTAGCCACCATCTTCGAGAAGCTACAGACTGCCTTCGAGACCCGGACTGAAGCTGAGCTGAGGATGCAGTTTTACCAGTGCCGGCAACGAGCTGGGGATAGCATTCGGGACTATGCTCTACGTCTGCAGGCCGCCCTCCGCACGCTAAAGCGGGTGAACGCTATTAATGAGGCGGATAGCAATAAGATGTTAGTGGAGCAATTTGCGCAGGGGATGAGGTCCCCTGAGGATCGTAAACAACTCCGGCTGTGGGCCCTGGAACACCCTGATGTGGACTTCGCTGTGTTAAAGGAGCGGGCTATCAAAGCACTACAGCCCCCAGCTGCTGAAGCTCTGGAACCTGTCCTGTGGCCCGTCGAGACAGCTCCCGTTGTGGCGACCCCAGCCAAACCAACCTCCTTACTACCCGCAGCCTCGAGCAGCACAGTGGAAGAACTGGCAGCCCAGGTCCGTCGCCTGGACGGAGACCTTGCCAAAATCCTTGCTGCGCTTCAACCTCTGACCAGATCTCAGCCCCCAGCGCAGATACAGCTTGCTGACAGTCCCGAAGATGTTCCCTGGATGCAGCAGAGAAGCGCTAACAACCCGCGGAGCAGACCTCCAATCTGCTACAAGTGCCGTAAGCCGGGCCATGTTTACCGACAGTGCCCGTTAAACGAGCAACCCCTGGGGCCCCGGGCCAATCCTCAGGAGTAGAACACCGTGGCCCACCGGACTGGCGAGACCGATACGTCGGGGCCCGCCCTATCATCCCTGTGGCTGTGGACGGCATACCCGTGATGGCTCTCTTGGACACTGGATCACAGGTAACGACCATACCGTACACATTGTATCAGCGATATTGGGCCACAGACGAGCTAGCGCCTCCAGACAATAGTATAAATTTGATTGCCGCTAATGGACTTCCATTGACCCAGGTGGGGTATAAAGAGGTGGCTATGACAGTGGGGCAAGCTGAACTGCAACACCAGGGTATGATTGTGATCATGAATGAGCCTAGTGATCATAACCCGAAAATAGTGTTGGGAACCAATGTGATGGAACACTGCATGGCTGATGTGCTGAACCTTTTGCAGCAGCTAGCCGCCACGGCGGCGGGGAGCCGGCAGAGGGCTGTGCAGCGTGAGATCCGCGCCCTGATGTACCGCCAGCATGTAAGCTCAACCGGAGGGGAGATTGGTGGAGTGCGAGTGATGGATGTTGCTCCATTGACTGTGCCCCCTAGGAGTGAGATGATGATCTGGTGTAGGGCAGCAGTAGGGCCTCAGGGGCGTGACTACCCTGCGATGGTGGAGCCCATGCCTTCCGAGCACTGGCCCACTGTAGTGGCCGCCCGAGGGGTGGTAGATGTGAAGAAAGGGAGAGTGCCTGTGAGAGTGTTGAACTGTGGGGAGGAAGAAGTCAGGCTCCCCCGGTATGCCACCATTGCCAAGCTGCTCACCCTGGACCCTCACACTATCCAGGAAGCCCGTCCACCCACACTCCCACCTACCACCAGCACTTCCCCACCCCAGGGGGACGCCAAGGAGTGGCACCAACAGCTACATGTGGGCACTGATGATACCCCTACACATCACAGGGCAGGGGTACACAGGGTAGTGCAGGAGTACGAACAGGTTTTCAGTAAGCACCCCCTAGACTTTGGGCAGATCAAGGGGGTCCAACACCACATTCCCACGGGTGAACATCCCCCTATCAAAGAGAGGTACAGACCTATTCCCCCTGCACATTATCAGTGTGCCAAGGATATGTTGAAGAATATGAAGGAGGCAGGGGTTATTCGGGACAGTTGTAGTCCCTGGGCCGCTCCGTTGGTACTGGTCAAGAAGAAGGATGGTACCATGCGGATGTGTGTGGACTACCGGAAGATCAACCAGATAACCCATAAAGATGCCTATCCATTGCCTCGTATTGAAGAATCTTTGGCTGCACTGAGAACTGCAAACTACTTCTCGACCCTTGACCTCACCAGTGGATACTGGCAAGTGGCCGTGGCCCCCGAGGACCGGGAGAAGACCGCCTTCACCACCCCGATGGGGCTATGCGAATTCAATAGCATGCCGTTTGGGCTGTGCAATGCCCCCGGGACTTTTCAACGATTGATGGAGTGCTGTCTGGGACATTTAAACTTCGAGACCGTCCTGCTGTATTTGGATGATGTGATTGTTTATTCCCAGACGTATGAGGCCCATCTGGAGCACCTGGCCGAGGTGTTCGCGTCCCTTGCCAAGTTCGGGATGAAGTTGAAGCCCTCGAAGTGCCATCTGCTGAAACCCAGGGTGCAGTATCTAGGACACGTGGTGAGTGCGGATGGTGTCGCCCCCGACCCTGAGAAGATCACTGCCATCCAGAGCTGGCCGAGACCAACCACAGTGAGGGAAGTAAGGCAGTTCCTGGGTCTGGTGGGGTACTATCGGCGCTTTATAAAGGGGTACACGAAGATGGCTGCCCCCATGCAAGATCTCCTCGTGGGACAGACCAAAGGTGGTAGACCTATTGGAGCCCCACTGTTGTGGGAGGACAAGCATGAGGAGTCCTTTGGCCAGTTGAAGGCGGCCTTGACCGGAGAAGAGGTCTTGGCGTACCCTGATTATGGGCGCCCGTTCATCCTCCACACAGACGCCAGTAACGTGGGGCTAGGAGCGGTCTTGTCCCAGGTCCAGGATGGGAAGGAGAAGGTGATTGCCTACGCCAGCCGAAAACTCCGGCCGACCGAAAGGAACCCTGAGAACTATAGCTCCTTCAAGCTCGAGCTATTGGCGTTGGTGTGGGCTATCACAGAGCGGTTCCGCCACTACCTGGCGGCGGCGAAATTCACCGCGTTTACGGACAACAATCCGCTAACTCACCTGGACACGGCCAAGTTGGGCGCGCTGGAGCAGCGGTGGGTAGCCCGGTTAGCCAACTATGATTTCACCATAAAGTACCGAGCTGGTCGTGTCAACATCAATGCAGATGCACTCTCCCGGATGCCCCATTTGTCAGAAGAGGGGTGTGAGGATGACGACCTCGAGGAGATTGAGTTGCCTGCGTTTCACCAGCCGCCTACTGAGAGGGTACAAGTATGTCAGCAACGGGCGGACCTGGACCCGCGGCCCAGTTAAGAGTGGCAGGACGCCCAGGACCAAGCACCGGCTGTCCGCCTTGTCAAGACCCTGGTGGAACAAGGTGCTATGGGAATAGACCCTGCCGCTCCAGCCGAAGCCCAACGCTTGTGGAAAGAACGAAAACGGCTCTACCTACACCAAGGGAGGCTGTACCGTGAGCTGATCAACCCAAAGACCCATGAGAAAATATGCCAGTTGATCGTTCCTCAAGCTGAGGTTGCTACCGTCCTACGGGCATACCATGATGGTGCTGGCCACTTCGGGTGGAAGAAGCTGGAGATGCTGTTGCGGGAGCGGTTCTACTGGAGTGGGATGCGTGAATCGGTGGAAGCCTGGTGCCGAGAGTGCGGTCCTTGTACACTGAGGAGAAAGGACGAGACTAGCCAGAGGGCACCGTTACATCCCATAGTCACCCATCAGCCGCTGGAGCTGGTCGCCCTGGACCATGTTAAACTCACCCCTAGCCGAAGTGGATACACCTACGCGTTGACCATGGTAGACCACTACTCAAGATTCATGGTGGTAGTCCCCGTTAAGGACTTGACTGGTCGAACCGCTGCCCGAGCGTTCCAGGCCTATTTTTGCCGACCCCATGGGTACCCCGAGAAGGTGCTGACTGACCAAGGCCCGGCTTTTGAAGCAGAAGTGTTTCACGAATTCTGCCAGTTGTACGGCTGCAAGAAGATCCGGACCACTCCGTACCACGCCCAAACCAACGGCATGTGCGAGAAAATGAATCACTTGGTCCTGGGGCTCCTCAAGACGCTACCGCTGGAAGAACGGAACATGTGGCCGGAAAAGTTACCCGACTTGGTCGACATGTACAATAATATCCCATCCAGCTCGACGAAGTGCACCCCAGCGTATCTGATGAGGGCCCGGCCTGGCCGCCTGCCGGTGGATCTGGAGATGGGGCTGGAGGCTCCGGAAGCACTCCCTTCAACGGCAGAGTGGGAAAGTCGGAGGAGGGCCCAGTACCGGCAAATCCAGGAGTATGTGGAGAAAAACCTCAGTCGAAGTCGAGAACAGCAAGAGCACCGGTTCAACCAGAAGGCGCCTGCAGGTCCTTTCCAGCCCGGAGATGTGGTGCTGAAACGGAAGAGAAAAGCCCATAAACTGGATGACCAGTGGGAGCAAGTCCCTTACGTCGTACAACCCACCGAGTGGGACAATGGGAAGACCTACCAGATCAGTCGTGACCAAGGGGGCACCCTGGCCACAGTTTCTCGGGACCATCTGAAGAAATGCCCCCCAGCGTTAAAAGCAGAGGCTGAAGTACCGGTTCCTCCACCAGTGGAAAAGGCAGCAGAGGTGATCCACACTGTCATGGGTGACTTCCCAGCAAACTGGCCTACACAGAACGGCGCGGTGATACTTCCAGTGATACTGTTCCCACAACCCGTGGATGAAGAAGTAGTGGAAGCGGTTAACCGTGAGCCAGAACCAGTGCCAGTGCCCAGGGATGAACCTGTACCCAGCCCCCCTGCACCTCCGCCTGCCCCACACTATAGCAGGGAGGAGGAACCGATTGTTCCCTCTACCCCACTGTCTAGCACCTCTGACACCGGGCCCCGAAGGTCCGCCCGTTCCAACCTAGGCAGACCCCCACTTAGGTACAGGGAGACCGTTCTATGAGTAAGAGGGGCCCGCAAATGTAAAAGAGTGTTGTGTGCTTGTTTGAAAAAGTTTGAAAGTTTTGCCAAAGATGATAAGTGAAATTACCGAAGAAGTCACCTGATTTGTTGTTGATTTGCAACCGGCTGGAGCCGGCACCGTTGTCCCCGTGGGGACCGTAAAAGTTTAAAAAATGCATGGAAACTAGCCATGGACAAGCCCGTGAACTCTGCAGGGCAACCACAAACGTTAGTGGCTTGTAAATATGTTGGGTACCGTTACCGTTTCCGCAATGCCGCCTCCGGAGAGGCAGGTTGGAGGGAGGGCCCTGAGCAGAGCAGGCCAGGGCCCAGCCACCAAAGGAACCGGTGGCTACCCTCTGGAGGGAAGGACAGATCCCGCTCGGGTGACTTGTGCTGGACTGTGGGTCAAGGGGTGCTGCCTGGGTTTTAGGGGCAGCATCAGGGCCAGGTTGCTTGGGTGGGAGAGAGCGGAAACCGTGACCGTACACCGTTGAAACCTTAAAAGTAAAATGTGCCTCCCGTCTTGGGAAGAGTTGATTGAAAATGCTTATGTTATGTTTAACCCTGTTATCCCCTGTTTTACAGAAAAATAAAACCGGTGTAGGACGGCAGCCCGCGGACGGTCTGCATTTTGCTAAGGGGGAATGTGTCGCCCTGGGCAAGCCAGGGGACACAGATAACAACACCACTACACCCCACACTCCAGGTAGGCACACCTGCTAACCAGAAATCCTTGTTGCCTCCCTCCAGGAGTCTGTGATGCACACCAGGGGGTGGGCCAGGCGGTTGGCTCCGCCCACCAAGGAGCTCACAACTCTGGAGGCAGGAAGTGACCAGGCAGATTAGCTCAGGAGGAGCTTGAGTGAAGAGCAGAACTGTCAGGGACATGAAGGAGTGAACAGCAGAGTAGCCCAGGCAGGGGCTAGAGGAAACAACCAGAAGTGAAAGTGAAGGAAAGGAAAGTGGAAAAGGAGGAAAGCAAGAAGCGGTGACAGAGCCGAGAGAAGGAGAAGCCTGAGAGCCCAGCTGTGTGTAGGGCTAGAACAGCAAGGTCAGCGACGGCGGTGACTGTCCGGAGGGGGACCGTTTGGAAGTTCCTGGAAGGACCCCGTTGGCTGTGTGCCCGGTGGTCTGGAGCAGTGTTCCGAAGGACAGTCAGCACCAGGGCAGGGGCCTCTCGGACCCCGGCAAGGCTAGGAGTCGCCCAATTTGCCGAATCCGTCAGTGAAGGGGACGCAGATCCCCCAGCAACAAAGTCCCGATTGACGGCAACAGCCCGACCATTACCGGGGAGACACCGCCACCGCCAAGGCACCAGTTTCCCCAGGGCCAGCGCCTGCGGGCAAAGTGTAGAGCTCCTCCGGCCCAGATTGCAGTCGGGGAGCGGGTAACCGGAGGGAATCCACCGCTACCATCAGTCAAACAGGTGCAAGGAAGAGAGACGTCACCGTCACCTACCGGGAGTGCAGGTGCAACCGTCTGTGGGACCGTCCTACCAGCCGTTGGTTTACCGTACAAACTGTGTCCGTGTCTCAGGCTGAGTGAGTACCACAGTGCCGCAAGGCATAGCGCTGCCCCCGCGTCCCTGCGCCCTCCAGGCCCTACACTTCACATCTCTTCACCGGGCCCCGGGATCACCAACCCCTACCCACGGAGGGGCAACACAACACCTGGCTGCTCCCATCACCATCCCCGGGACCCTCACACTGAGTAGCGGTGGTGCCATCACCACAACCGTGGGTGGCGTCACGAACTATAATCCCAACAAACACCCCCTTTTCACTCACGGGCGAGGAGTGTCGCTCGAGACACCCCGGGATCCGGCCCGCAGCTCGAGCCACCAGGAGCAACTGCCGGACCCGAGCAGAAGGGGTGAGCGCGGTGTGCTGACACCCTCCTCCCCGCCCGCGACACAAGGACTTGTGGTGGAACACAGAGAGAACCTGTGGTGGAACACTGAGAGGACCTGTGGTGGAACACTGAGAGGACCTGTGGTGGAACACTGAGAGGACTTGTGGTGGAACACTGAGAGGACCTGTGGTGGAACACTGAGAGGACCTGTGGTGGAACACTGAGAGGACCTGTGGTGGAACAGAGAGAGGACCTGTTGTGGAACACAGAGAGGACCTGTGGTGGAACACAGAGAGGACCTGTGGTGGAACACAGAGAGGACCTGTGGTGGAACACAGAGAGGACCTGTGGTAGAACACTGAGAGGACCTGTGGTGGAACACAGAGAGGACCTGTGGTGGAATGCATCAATGCATTCCACATCAGGTCCTTGATGCGTTTCACTGCAAGTCCTCCTGTTCAGCGTCTGGTGAGTATGATCTTAGGGTCTTCTATAATCTCTCTTTTGAGGGTGTTTTTTTTCTATAATGAAATGTCCTTCAGTATTCCTCAACTTTTTTAGCTGTACGAACACTTCATTATTGAACTGTGACTAGGGCTTATTTTTGGGGTAGGGCTTATATTTAGGCCTTACGCCGAAAAGGCTGAAGATTCCTGCTAGGTCTTATTTTTGGGGAAAGATGGTATAACTCAAACATTTGGCTGCACTTAGATGACATCCGGGAGGGGTCTGATTTTCACGGACTGATAAAATGGAGAAGATAGAAATTTGTTAGGGTGGTTGACATAATTGATCTGATTTTCTATGACAAATAATACGCTCATCTACTTCTAGCCTATTTCTACCTTTTTAAGTCTATTTTATGTTTACTCAACTGTGTTTTTCTTCTGCTTTGTGGGAGAGTTTTATTATTTCAAAAGTTTTCGGACACATTTTTTTGTACTTGACTTTTTAAAAAGTCACAAAATTTACTGCAACTCCCCTCCAGTACTTCTGTAGAGTGATTTTCTGCACGTCAAGAAAAAGTGTCTCATTTTTGGGCACCTTTTGCTGAAAAAGTTGCAAAAATGGTCATTGACATGGGAAAAAAAGTCTATTTTTGACTTTCTGCAAAATTAGTCAACCGCATGCTCCATTTTGATGAGTTTGGTGCAGTAAACATCAGCGAATATCACAAGATAAAAAAAATATGATTTAAAAAATGCAAATGATGACTCAGGGCCTATATGTATGTTTAATATTAAAGCAGTTTTTTGGACATATTTTAGGTATATTCTAGCAAAGATTAAAGTGAATTTTTCACCAGGTTTTTGCTCCCCCATCTCAGAGCAGCATAATCTGGAGACAGAGACCTCGATTCTAGCGATGTGTCACTTACTGAGCTGTTTGTTGTCATTTTCATAAAATCAATGTTTTCTCTGCTGCAGATCTAGCGGTTATACAGAGCTCATGAATATGCTGGACTACCTGCAGCATGCCAAGTAGTCCTGTAATGATAATCTACTGCTGATTAAACAGAGATTTTATCAAAACTACACTAAGCATCCCAATAAGTGATACATTGCTGGAATCATGATCTCTGCCCCTACGTTCTGCTGCTCTCAGATTAGGTGGCAAAAACTTGGTGACAGATTCCCTTTAAAGGGGTTGTCACTTACTAGAACAACCCCTTCTTATTCCTAGTTTTCCCCAGGTAAAATAATAAAGCCTGTACTCACCTCCTGTACCGGTGCCCTCCCAGCAGTGTCAGGGCTCATGTGAGGTTGTGACATCACACAAGCCCATCATCCAATGAGTGCTGGCTTCCTTCTCCCCGCCTTCGGACCAAATGAGTTAATCAACAGGAAGTGAGTTCATTTCCTGTTGATTACTCATTTGGTCCAAAGGTGGGAATAAGGAAGCCGGAGCTGATTGGACACGGGGCTCATGTGATGTCACAACCTCACGTGAGCCCTGGCACCGCGAGCCTGGACACTCCTGGAAGGGCACCGGTACAGGAGGTGAGTACAGGCTTTATTATTTTACCTGGGGGAAACATTTGGAATCAGCTGTTGTCTTAGTAGTGGACAAACACTTTAACATAGGCCAGTCTTGGGGGTCTGCTTAGGTCCAAGACTTTTCCTTAAGATTGTCTGCCATGGGTCATGGGACAACAAGGAATAAACAGCCATGATTGGAGTTTACTCTGACCCGGCTGTTTCTGTTGGGTGAAGACTGTAAATAATAATGATAGTAGCCACTCCTTTTGTTGTAGGTGATCACACAGGCACACTCTGTCTCCAAATAGCAGTAACATAAAGTATAGTGCTGGGCGCTAAGTACAAGCTCACGGAGACATACATTTCGGTTGCCCCTCGGCTTTGTTGGGATACCGTTGTGTGGTCATAACTGGGACCATCTGCTGTATATACAGTGACATCACTACAGTACAGTTTAGCGCAGGGTCAGACTTTTACAGTAAGAGCTTCGGGGACATTCAGGGTTTACAGAAGAGTTGCTCTGGCTGCAGCCGCTGGTTTCCTGTTTGGGATATTTGCATACATTTTATTAGGAGCAATACTGCTGACTAAAACCAGATGGTTGTTATACGTTACATGGGAAACCGGAGGGAAATATTACAAGATATGGACGTGAAAGGCATCCAAAGCACAGTGCAAAGAAAAAAAAACTATGCTGGGGTCCTCATGAGTGGGTCCTTTGGTGTTGACTTGCATGGTCAACTAGGGGTCCTTTAGTGTTGACTTGTAAGGGTCAACTAGAGGTCCTTTGGTGTTGACTTGTATAGTCAAACTAGGGGTCCTTTGGTGTTGACTTGTAGGGTGAACTAGGGGTTCTTTGGTGTTGACTTGTAGGGTCAACTAGGGGTTCTTTGCTGTTGACTTGTATAGTCAACTAAGGGTTCTTTGGTGTTGACTTGTAAGGGTCAACTAGGGGTCCTTTGGTGTTGACTTGTAAGGGTCAACTAGGGGTCCTTTGGTGTTGACTTGTAGGGTCAACTAGGGGTTCTTGGCTGTTGACTTGTATAGTCAACTAGGGGTCCTTTGGTGTTGACTTGTAGAGTCAACTAGGGGTTCTTTGGTGTTGACTTGTAGGGTCAACTAGGGGTCCTTTGGTGTTGAGTTGTAGGGTGAACTAGGGGTTCTTTGGTGTTGAATTGTAGGGTCAACACCAAAAATTGAAGTCAGGAAAAGTGATAAATGGCAATTGGTGAATATTTAATTTATCAACACTCTCCACAACGTCGCCATTCCCAAACACTTTATTGCCATCTGAAAAAGCGCCTACAACGAAAAAAACACCGGCACATATAAATGCAATGATTAGTGCCTAGCACGCAGTTCCAGAGCCGTGCTACACGCTATTCCCCAGGTTTATCTTTGTGCTTCAATATTTCTCTTTCAGTAGATTCCATTTCCACGTCATCCCATTCCCACCACTAGATAAACACGGCCCCACGTCTTTCCAGGAGTAACCGGTTGGCTCAGCATTCCACATCTACACACCATATGCTCGTTAGCGCTTGTGGTCCAGATTCTTTCAGGTATTTCAAGAACGTTTTCATCAAATTTTGCAACATTTTACAAGTCACATGGATTTCATTGCACAAATAGTGTATAATGAAAGGGCAACTAATTTGGGTCTCTTGTAATTTAAGAAATACTGTAGTGTTCCATACCAGGGGCAAGCGTTGTCTCAGGAGTTTCATAGCTTTGTGTTTTTAGGTTGAAGATAGACATAAGTCCACCAAAATCAACTCATAGCTTAAAGGGAACCTGTCATGTTGATTTTCAATATTAAACCGCCCTCAATGTGTTTAAATGATGCAATATGCATCACTAACATGGTTTAAAAAAAAAAAAAATCCATGTATTAATCTTTAAAAAAGATTTTATATGCTTAGGTGAATGCAGCACATAACTTAAGTTTCAGTCATAGGGGCGGAGCTTTTGCTGGGTTCAGTCACAGTCCCTCAAGTTCAGGCACAATTGTTTTTTGAGCTTAGTCACACTCAACCACCACTGCTCCACTGAGCTCCATCCATTACAGTCAGATGGTTGTGACATCATCACAAGTCCTGCACCACCACTTCTCCTCTGCTGAGCTCCACCCATTAGTCACATGGTTGTGACATGATCACAAGTACTGCACCACCACTTCTTCTCTGCTGAGCTCCACCCATTAGTCACATGGTTGTGACACCACCACCAGTCTTGCACCACCACAGAAAAAAGCAGGTGATCACACAATGTTCTCTAATTTTCATCCCCAGTGTATACAGTGTGTCCACCCATATCCTGTCCACTGCCATTAACTTGAGAATGGCGGCAGCTATAGGCATAGAAGTGGTGTCTAGGTATAGTAAAGTAGCCATGCGCTACGCAATGAAACCACCTATAGCGCCACCTGGTGAAAAAAATGGAGTTAGCATTTTTATCTTGAAAACGGAACGAGCTAGTGAAAAAAAAAGTGAATTACAAAGTTGTAGGGTATCATCAATTCAATACGAATCAACACCTTGCCTATGATTAGAACGTGTAAAACTCACAAGGCTGCGGACGTCAAGCGATACCTCATGGAGACCTTCCTACAAGTCATTGGGTATGGTGGCTGTGTGGAGTGGTCTCCACGCTCACCTGACCTGACACCATTGGACTTATTTCTGTGAGGTCAGATCAAACAGCAGGTGTATGCGACCCCTCCACCAACATTGCAGGACCTACGACGACGTATCACAGAAGCTTGTGCAAACGTGTCACCTACTATATTGCACAACGTGCAGCAAGATACAGTATGCTGTGCAGAGTCCAGCTGTGCATTGCAGCTGACGGGGGCCACTTTGAGTATCAAAGTTAAATGAGCGCCATATGCGTGACCAGCATTCAATGCTTTGGGGGGGTCATGGGTTTCATATAGTATTTGTATGTAAGGTGTCGATTCGTATTGAATTGATGATGCCCTACAATTTTTTAATTCACTTTTTTTCTCTATCTCGTTACATTTTCGAGATAAAAATGCTAACTCCGTTGTTTTCCACCAGGTGGCGCTATAGGTGGTTTCATTGCGTAGCACATGGATACTTTACTATACCTAGACACCACTTCTATGCCTATAGCTGCCGCCGTTCTCAAGTTAATGGCGGTGGTCAGGATATGTGTAGACACACTGTATACATTATGAGCCATCACAGAGCATCCTACATACATGCAAACATCCCATACACATGGAGAAAAAACAAACAAAAACACATTCACCTCGCTCCCATTCCCGTGGCTTTGCTCGAGTCTCCGATACATTGACACTCTGCAGACCACATGTGATGATGTGACGTCACCGTATCTGCTTGCCTCATGCTAATTGGTGGAAGATGGATCCATCTGCCCCTCCGCCACCATGGTCTGCATCCTATGGATGCAAATAGCGATGACATTGGGAAGCGGGTGGGGCGGACAGGCAGTGGTCTAGGGCATGGTGTGGCTCACAATCCATTGTTTTAAGCCCTTTCAGTTGCTTCAGTGGTCCAGACTGGAACAGCCGACGGACCACACTTTGCCCTGTCCTGGAGTAAAGCTAAATGGATAAACTGATTACCGTGTGACCCCTATCCAAACCCTGAATTATCCCACAAACGTTTTAGGGGGTCTACACATTCAAAGTGCACATACGATTGTGACTCCACTTGTGATTAATAAATTCTATTTCTTAGGCTTGGTTCACATTGTGTTATTACCTATGTTCTGGGTGTCCGCCTGCATAAAGCGTATACACCCGAAAATGGTGCAAAACAGAGCACACAGTGACTCCGGCTGTTGCATTTCAGTCAATGGCCCCGTTGGCGCATGCATCCGAAACTCGTTTTGCGGGAAGGTGGGGGGGGTCCGGACATAGGCCCCGACGGGACTAGTGAATGTAGGTCAAATCGCAATGTGAAAGGGCCCTTAAAAGGCTTGTAATTTTAACCATTTTGCTTTTACAAGCTTGCAGTTCAAAAGTCATAAAACATTTTGTTTTTCAGTTGACAGAGCCATTGCCGGATGAGCTGGCATTCATCAGAGAACAAAATTGGCAGAAAGGTCCACCATCGGTGCCCTTTTCGCTTCACAGGTTCACAGTGAGCATATGTGATAGACGTGAAGGTATGGAGATGACAAGGTGGCTTTACACTGTGTGAAAAATCCTAGAACACGAACTGGTAGAACTGTGGGCCGGTGATGAACGCACAACCCACCATGGTAGCCAACGATACCTTGACTACTGTTAAGTACGAGGATGAAGTCCTCAGAGATATTGCCACTTTTAGCAATTTGGTCATGGGCTAATTGTGCTTTCTCGCTCAGTGAATTTTGTTCAAATAGTTTTTTTGTTCTGCCTAGAGCAAAATATCCGTGTATTCGTACTAGATGCTAGAACCAAGCTTTTTAGCAGCACCAAATGAAATGTACATTCATGGCCGAAATTTTACACTTTATAAACTGCTCTAAGGTTTCATATTTGTAAGCGTCTTCTCCCAACAGCAATTTTCTACACAGGTGTTCAATGAGATTTAGATCCGGACTCATTGCTGCCGCTTCAGAACTCTCCAGGATCTATTTCTTTAGCCTCCTTGAAGTGTTTGCGATCATTGTCCTGCTGGAAGACCCATGATCTAGGGGAAAAAAAAAAAACAGCTTTGACACTGGGCACTACATTGTGACTTAAAATCCTTTGGTAATCTTCAGAGTTTATGATTCTTTGCACACATAGTCAGGGCCCCAGTGCAAGAAGATGCAAAACAACCCCAAACATCTCTGACCTCCACCGTATAGGACTGTAGGTCCTGTGTTAGTTTCTTTGTAGGCCTCTTTCTGTTTTTGGTTAAAGGGAACCTGTCATCAGAAATTTAGCTATAAAGCTAAACGTTCCCCCCTCTGCAGCTCCTGGGCTGCATTCTAGGAAGCTTCCTATAGTTCTTGTGGCCACTTTTATACCAAAATAAACACTTTGTAAACTTGTACCTTTTCTTATGCAAATTTCGTAAATCTTCCATGGGGGCGGGCTGCCTGGGGTCCGTTGCTGTCATCCTGCCGATTTACGCCGCCCCCAAATGCTGAATTTCAAAGCTCAGGACGCCGCCCCTGGGTGCCCGTGGTCCCGCGCATGCGCTGTTCCACTGTAGCGGTGCCGTGCACTGTGTGCACGTGTGACCGCTGGTGACGCGCTCGCTGGCCAGGTGACCGGACGTCACCTCTTTCCCATCCTGCTCAGCAGCAGGTGACGTCCGGTCATCTGGCCAGCTTGCGCATAACGCTGGAGTAATAGGGGAAAGTGCGGTCACGAGGTTATGGGCGGCACTTGCTGATGACACACAGCGCCGCCCATAACCTCGTGCCCGCGCAAAGCGTCACCAGCGGTCACACGTGCACACAGTGCACGGCAACGCTACAGTGGAACAGCGCATGCGCGGGACCACGGGCACCCAGGGGCGGCGTCCTGAGCTTTGAAATTCAGCATTTGGGGGCGGCGTAAATCGGCAGGATGACAGCAACGGACCCCAGGCAGCCCGCCCCCATGGACGATTTACGAAATTTGCATAAGAAAAGGTACAAGTTTACAAAGTGTTTATTTTGGTATAAAAGTGGCCACAAGAACTATAGGAAGCTTCCTAGAATGCAGCCCAGGAGCTGCAGAGGGGGAAACTTTTAGCTTTATAGCTAAATTTCTGATGACAGGTTCACTTTAACAATAGAATGATAGCACAGGTCTGCGATTTTTGTTTGATTATTTTCATCTAATTTCCATGTATTTTGGTGTGCTGAAAATGAAAAAAATATTGAAAAAAATCCTGGACGTCAGAATTTGCAAGAAAATGCTAAATTCTCTTCAAATTTAGTAAATTTTTCATTTTTTTTTTTTTTTTTAGTGTTTTGAATGTCAAAATTACTATTAATTCACATCAATGCATTGAAGATATATCATGCCAAGAAAATATAACTTTTTGCAAGCTGAATGAGCGGGCTCTGACATGCCCGGGCTTGTTTCAATTGTTTTATCTTTGTTCTCGCCTGTTCACACTTTTTAATCTCAGTTCGTGTTAGCTCTTCATATTCAACCGTGTTTCCCAAAATTAGCATTATGGCTCAGCGGAAGTGTATTAATTCACCTGACAGTTTGTTACATTAGTGGTAAATATACAGTGTTGAAGCAACAGCTGAATATTACAGACTTTGTGAAAAAAGTATACTTCGCATTTTTCGGACTAAAGCTTGGAGATGAAGATAAAGCTTGGGCGCCTCATAAAGTGTGCAAACGGTGTGTTGAGGACCTCCGAAATTGGTTCAAGGGTAAGAAAAAAATCTTTCCGTTATGGGATTCCTATGGTATGGCGAGAGCAAAAGAACCATAGTGACGATTGTTACTTTTGTTCATGCGATGTGAAAGGGTATAATTCAAACTGGAAGCATTCCATTTCATACCCCAATATTCACTCAGCAATTCGTCCCATCCCCCATGGCACAGTTATACCAGTACCCAAGGCCCCTGCTACCTTGGAAGAGATAACTATGTCCGATGAAGGTGGAGTCATACCTGACCCAGATGAATCAAGTTCTGACTTTGAAGATGATACAAGACCAAAATTGTTTTCCCAGGAGGAGATGAATGATTTGGTAAGAGACTTACCGTATTTTTCGGACCATAAGACGCACTTTTTTCCCCCAAATGTTGGGGGAAAGTGGGGGGTGCGTCTTATGGTCTGAATACAGGGCTGCGGGGACTGAGGGTGTTGCGGTGGAGCGGGTCATCGGGGGCATGAGCAGGCTGTAGCAGCCTGCCGTGACCACGTGGACCCGCTCATTTAATATGCACGCCCATCATCCCGCCCATCATCTCTCAGTGCTGAAGCTGGCACCGATAGGTGGGCGGGATGATGGGCCGGGGATAAACAGCCGGCCCGCATACATACATAGACAGTAAGAGGAGCGGTGCTGCAGGGAGTGAGGTGAGGTAAGGTGAGTATGAACGTTTATTTTTTTTTTATGTGCCACAGGATGCGGCCATACACCAGGATGATGGTGGTATATGAGCAGGGTAGGGGTTTGTTATAAGCAGCCTGGGCAGTATATGAGCAGCCTGGGGAGTATATGAGCAGCCTGGGGAGTATATGAGCAGCATTGGGGAGTATATGAGTGTTGAGGAGGACCTTTCCATCAAATACTTAACCTCTTGACAAGGGATTGTGGGAAATATGTCAATTTGCCTTACATAATTCAGGTTTCAGATCATACACATGACACAGATATAAAGATGGCTGCCATTTCCTGTTCACCACACCTTGCTTGGAATGCAAGGAATGTCCAGATGAAAGAAGCCCTCCATATAAGGGAAGACCCCTGGTCAAGCTAGAAGACCAACCCACAGATCAGATGACATCACAGACCAAACCATCAGCATGGATCCACTAAATGACGTCCCTCCCATCACCATGGTTTCATCCACTGGAATCAGACCCGCCCATCAACAGCAACACGGATCTCCCCATTGGCTGGCTTATGAACTGTCCCACTAAATGTGCATATCTGAACTTGTGTACGCCCCTAGCCTATATCAAGAGGACGCATGCTCTTCCCTGTTCTGTTTGGTGCCATCTTTACTGTGACCAAGAAGAGATTTCATATCAGACTGTGTCTGGTGTGAATTCTTTTATGCATGCACTTGGCCCATATCAATTCGGCCAGGCAGTAGGCAACTAGTGATCTCTGGTTAAGAGTTCACCTTAACATGAGCAGCAATGGGGAGTATATGAGCAGCTTGGGGAGTATGTGAGCTGGATGGGGAGTATATGAGCAGGATGGGGAGTATATGAGCAGGATGGGGAGTATATGAGCAGGACATTACCCCATAAGTGTCAGCAGCAGATCCTCACCCCATAAGTGTGTCATGACCACATTTTTTGCTTAAAATTTTATTTTCCTCCTCTAAAATCAGGGTGCGTCTTATGGTCAGGTGTCAGGTCTTATAGTCCGAAAAATACAGTAAATCTTCCCCAAAGATGCCGCTGAGTTACTTGGCTCAAAAGTAAGAATTTATTGTTGCCAGGAGTGTCTTTTTCATGGTTCAGACATCGTGAAGACGAGTTCGTTCCTTACTTTGCCCAGGAAGATAAGTTGGTTTATTGCATCGATGTAGAAGGTTTGATGGGTCAATTCAAAATCTAATATGATTTAGGCCCCTTACACATTGCGTTTTTCTCTACGTCCACAGGTCCCGTCGGGGCATCCGTCCGGACCGCCCCTCCCCCACTCTGCAAAGCGTGCTCCGGACGCATGCGCCCGACAGGGTCATTCACTGTTATGGAGCGCACTGCGTTAGCGTGTGCTCTGTTTTGTGCCATTTTGTGCACATATACGTTTCTGCAGACGGACACCCGAATGTAGGTGGTCTACGTTCGGGTGTCTGTCTGCAGAAACGTATATGTGCACAAAATGGCACAAAACAGAGCACACGCTAACGCAGTGCGCTCCATAACAGTGAATGGCCCTGTCGGGCGCATGCGTCCGGAGCACGCTTTGCAAAATGGGGGAGGGGCGGTCCGGACGGATGCCCCGACGGGACCTGTGGACGTAAAGAAAAACGCAATGTGTAAGGGGCCTTAGCGCAATGGCGTCTTTTTATAGATTCTTCCAAAAGAAGTCTCAAAGCAGTTTTACTCCACAACGGCGGTTTTTATGCTTTCATCCCTGTAGGTCATTCCGTACACCTCAAGGAAACCTACGAGAACTTGGAATTGGTTCTCCGTAAACTTAACTATGAAGACCACGGTTGGCAAGTGTGCGGGGATTTCAAAGTCTTGTGCATGCTGCTCGGGCAACAAGCTGGGTATACCAAATACCCTTGTTTTCTGTGTCTATGGGACAGTCAAGACCGACAAAATCACTGGACCAAGAAGAATTGGCAGCCGAGGGTGCTCACAGTTGATGAAAAAAATGGGCTCCGAGAAACTTTGGTTCCTCCCCATAAAGTTCTTCTACCACCTCTCCACATCAAATTGGGATTGATGAAGCAATTCGTAAAATCACTTCCAAAAGATGGAGAATGTTTCAAATACTTGGTCGCCAAGTTTCCAGGCCTCTCGGAGGCAAAATTGAAGGAAGGTGTGTTCGTCGGACCAGACATTAGAAGGCTTATAGCTGATCAAGAGTTTATCAATACCATGACGCATCCTCAAAAAGAAGGATGGATTGCATTTAAAGAGGTTGTAGAGAAATTTTTAGGCAATAACAAAGACCCTGACTACAAACAAATCGTCGGACGAATGCTGAAAGCATTTCAAGCTTTAGGTTGCCTGATGAGTTTGAAAGCGCATTTCCTCCATTCCCACCTTGACAACTTTCCTGAAAATTTGGGAGCTGTGAGTGAAGAGCAAGGTGAACGATTCCACCAGGACATTAAAGAGATGGAAAGAAGATTACAGGGAAGAAGGAGCATTACAATGATGGCAGACTACAAGAAGATACCAGGGAAGATGGAACATTACAATGATGGCAGACTACGAGAAGATACCAGGGAAGATGGAGCATTACAATGATGGCAGAATACAAGAAGATACCTGGGAAGAAGGAGCATTACAATGATGGCAGACTACAAGAAGATACCTGGGAAGATGGAGCATTACAATGATGGCAGACTACAAGAAGATACCTGGGAAGATGGAGCATTACAATGATGGCAGACTACAAGAAGATACCAGGGAAGATGGAGCATTACAATGATGGCAGACTACAAGAAGATACCGGGGAAGATGGAGCATTACAATGATGGCAGACTACGAGAAGATACCAGGGAAGACGGAGCATTACAATGATGGCAGACTACAAGAAGATACCGGGGAAGATGGCGCATTACAATGATGGCGGACTACAAGAAGATACTAGGGAAGATGGAGCATTACAATGATGGCAGACTACAAGAAGATACCAGGGAAGATGGAGCATTACAATGATGGCAGACTACAAGAAGATACCGGGGAAGATGGAGCATTACAATGATGGCAGACTACAAGAAGATACCAGGGAAGATGGAACATTACAATGATGGCAGACTACGAGA
Organism: Anomaloglossus baeobatrachus; assembly: GCF_048569485.1. NCBI lineage: Eukaryota > Metazoa > Chordata > Amphibia > Anura > Aromobatidae > Anomaloglossus > Anomaloglossus baeobatrachus. Next base: position 59,840,340 of record NC_134353.1, read on the forward strand.
AGATACCAGGGAAGATGGAGCATTACAATGATGGCAGACTACAAGAAGATACCTGGGAAGATGGAGCATTACAATGATGGCAGACTACAAGAAGATACCTGGGAAGATGGAGCATTACAATGATGGCAGACTACAAGAAGATACCAGGGAAGATGGAGCATTACAATGATGGCAGACTACAAGAAGATACCAGGGAAGATGGAGCATTACAATGATGGCAGACTACAAGAAGATACCAGGGAAGATGGAGCATTACAATGATGGCAGACTACAAGAAGATACCTGGGAAGATGGAGCATTACAATGATGGCAGACTACAAGAAGATACCTGGGAAGATGGAGCATTACAATGATGGCAGACTACAAGAAGATACCGGGGAAGATGGAGCATTACAATGATGGCAGACTACGAGAAGATACCAGGGAAGATGGAGCATTACAATGATGGCAGACTACAAGAAGATACCAGGGAAGGTGGAGCATTACAATGATGGCAGACTACAAGAAGATACCGGGGAAGATGGAGCATTACAATGATGGCAGACTACGAGAAGATACCAGGGAAGATGGAGCATTACAATGATGGCAGACTACAAGAAGATACCGGGGAAGATGGCGCATTACAATGATGGCAGACTACAAGAAGATACTAGGGAAGATGGAGCATTACAATGATGGCAGACTACAAGAAGATACCGGGGAAGATGGAGCATTACAATGATGGCAGACTACAAGAAGATACCAGGGAAGATGGAGCATTACAATGATGGCAGACTACAAGAAGATACTAGGGAAGATGGAGCATTACAATGATGGCAGACTACAAGAAGATACCAGGGAAGATGGAGCATTACAATGATGGCAGACTACAAGAAGATACCAGGGAAGATGGAGCATTACAATGATGGCAGACTACAAGAAGATACTAGGGAAGATGGAGCATTACAATGATGGCAGACTACAAGAAGATACCAGGGAAGATGGAGCATTACAATGATGGCAGACTACAAGAAGATACCAGGGAAGATGGAGCATTACAATGATGGCAGACTACAAGAAGATACCGGGGAAGATGGCGCATTACAATGATGGCAGACTACAAGAAGATACCGGGGAAGATGGAGCATTACAATGATGGCGGACTACAAGATGATACTAGGGAAGATGGAGCATTACAATGATGGCAGACTACAAGAAGATACCGGGGAAGATGGAGCATTACAATGATGGCGGACTACAAGATGATACTAGGGAAGATGGAGCATTACAATGATGGCAGACTACTGTTGGACGCTTCAGAGAGACATTACAGGTGCTACTCAAAAGCGTAAATGTACCAAGAGAAGCCTCACAGGGAAGAAGAATCGATTTTAGTGTGTATTAGTGAGCTCATTGCAGTTAAAAAAATTATTTTCATGAAACATTTGTGAAAAAAAAAATTAATTTTGAGTCTATTTTCATTTATTTTGAGGTATTGTCTTATTTAACATAGTCAGAAAACGTGATGTCCTATGACAAAACGGAGGTCATTTTCGGATTCAGCGCACTCAAAAACAAAGATTACGTGGAATAACCAACACAGCTCTCGAAAAAAAATTTTTTTGCAGACCTGTGTAGTTACTCAGGTACATTTTGGCAAACTGCAGTCTTTTACATGTCTATGTCATCAGTGGGGTCCCTCCTGGGTCTCCTCCATAGCATTTCTTTTCATTCAAATGATGCCCCCTGGGCCTGCAGGACGCCTTGAATTTTTTGAAACTTGATTGGAGATACTTATCCACCATCTGGACTATCTTGCGTTGCAACTTTTCATCAATTTTGTTTCTGCCATCCATGTCCAAGGAGATTAATTACAGTGCCATGGGTTGTAAACGTCTTGATAATTTTGAGCACCATGGACAAAGGAACATCAAGATCTCTGCAGCTGGACTTGTATCTGAGGTATTGTTGATATTTTCCAACAATATGGGTTCTCAAGTGCTCAGACAGTTCACTTCCAATCTTTGTTCTCCATGCTTAGTGTGGCACACACAAACAATGCAAAGATTGAATCAATTTTTCCCTTTTTATCTGGTTTCAGGTGTGATTTCCATATTGCCCACATCTGTTACTTGCCACAGGTGAGTTTGAACGAGCATCACATGCTTGAAACAAAGTTGTTTACCCACAATTTTGGAAAAGTGCCAACAACTTTGCCCTGCCAGTTTTGGAGGTTTAATGTGAAATTATATCCAACTTGCATTTTTTTACCGCTGTTTCTTTGTGTTGTTCCAATTAACACAAAGGAAATAAGCATGTGTATAACAAAACATGTGTAATGGCAAAGACTAAGCTTACGAGCAGGGCCCTCTCTTCTCTTGGTATCTTAATTTTGTTATTTTGTATTGTCATATTGTCTGTACATGTCCCCTGTGAATTGTACAGCGCTGCGGAATATGTTTGCGCTATAGAAATAAAAATTATAAAATTATTATGGAGAAATATTTAATTTTCTGGAACCGGCATCTAATTGGTTGCTGTCAAACCGTGCCCCCACCCTGCATGACAGCGTGTGATTGCTTGGAATCGAACACGCTGTTTGCGTCTATAGTGGTGTAAAAATACCCCCCATATTAGGATACCCCGACACAGATAAAGCATACTGCTACAGCCCTAAATTAAAAAAATCTGGAGTGTGGTCCCCACCAATTTTGATACCCAGCCATGATAAAGCCGACAGCTGCCGGCTGGTATTTTCAGGCTGGGGAGACCCATGGTTATTGGGCTCCCCCCAACCTAAAAACAGCAGCCAGCAGCTGCCCAGAGATGTGCAAAGAAACCTGTAAAAGCCAAATAGTGCAACATTTTTAATGAAACTCAATTGGGAAAAACTATTTTTAGCACAATCATTTAAGGGACTTAGCATCTTACTTCTATGGCCATCTTCTGTAGGTGAATGAAGCATCCATTCTCCAATGTGACTTTTTTTTTGCATTTGCTGAAATGCAATCAGTGCCCATTTTGAGATTTTTGCTTTTAAAAATGTAATTACTTCGAAAACCTTTAATTTCATTAATGAAAACAAATCAGACAAGAGAGATGCAAAGCAAATTCATTTTTTTATTTATTAAAGGACAAAATTGCCTTCTATTGCTGAGGGTGTGACCTCTTCCTGTGGAATTGATCGTTACTTTACAAAGTCCCTGTCTAAAGTTCAAGTGCTCCAATACATTCTTTTTCTTTGAACAGTAGAAAAAAAAAAAAACAACAAAAGAAAACAAAAAAAAACAATGTAGTAATGACCTACAAGGCATGTAACTACTCGTACTTATAAATGCACATAATGCAAAACATTGCTTTGATCAAAGTAAAAAAAAAATAAAAAAAAATACCCAATTAAAGAAGCAAAATTTTGCAGGTTTTTTTTTTCCTCATTAACCCTCTCAGATCACTAGTACATCTTGATTAATGTACATAAAAAAAAGAAAACAGAAAAAAAAAAGTTGGACATGTAGTTTTGTAACCGCTTACTATAAATTTAAAAAAAAAAAAATAATAATTGCGGTTAATTTTGGTATTTTGGACCAAGTATGAACACTAGATGACGTCTTAAGTCGACTTTTATATTCTTAATTTTTCCTGCAGAACTTTAAGCTCTTTTTCAAAAATAGAACATATACCTGCACCCGAATCACGGCAGACAGACTGTATATTATAGAATGCCCTTCTGAAAAATTCATTTCAAAATAGAGATGCTTTTTTTTTTTCCAGAACTGTAAAAGCCATAGAAATGCAAAAAAATATCTATTTTTTTATTATTTTCAATGTATTTTAATTTTTTTTTCTTTTTTTATAAACGTTTCCTTGAAACTCTTCTGCTGTCTTCTGTCTGACGTATAGCAGCCTAGTATGTGCGACGTGCGCAAAAGTAAACAAATTGTACTCGCTGAGACGAACACACCCCGCAAAAAGTGAGGTTATATAATTACGAAACTAGCTTAAAGTAGTAGTCCTTTCCCACCCACCCCCACCCCGTGTATTGAGCAAAAAAATATATTTAGGCACTCGCTGTCAGCACTTGTAGATACAATTTCCCGTCCCCTCCTGGCTATAGGAAACCTGTTGAGTACATTCACATCTATTTAGCTTTGTACGGATAGCCCCACATACTAGGCGGCGCAGCAAATACAGCCAAAGTGGAAACTTTTTTTAATGCTCAGTCTTTGACTTGTCCATTTTATTAACTAAACAGGTGACTAAGCCGCAACTCTTTTTTTCCAACGAGCTCCTCGAAGGAGGTCAATGGCAACAGAAGGCACGCATCTACCAGGGAGGACGTCTTATCCTACAGAAGCAAAGAGATTCAGTTGTTCTCTATTTCTTCCAGATCCAGCTCCTCGCAATCTATAGGAAATGTGGTGCTCTCACAGTCACTTAGGTCTTCCTCGCTTTCGCTCACGGTAACCTCCCTCGAGCAGCCGATGAGACCGGTTCCTCGTCTGTCTGGGGTCTCCTTGGCGGGGCTTGAGCCAGGAGTGATGATATTCATATGGTCGTTGGAATCGCAGGGGGAGGAGACGATGGTTTTGAGGTGGGGATCGTCTTCATCTTCATAGTCCAAAGAGCACAGGCTTTTCGAAGTCTGTAAAGATATAGGAAAGGAACATTAATACAAAAGGTCCATAAACTTAAGCCTTATGTGATTTTTTTCCTATAAGTTTAGGCAAGTCAGAGGGTCTCATTCAAATAGCATTGGCGCATAGATACATTTTCCCCTATCCACTTAATTTACAGTCTATGGTACTGACAAAAGTAGCCGAACAACTGCTCATGGTCTAGGACCTATGGGTAGAATGGACAATTGTCTACATGTTAAGTTCGGTGGGGGTTCCACCATTAAAAACCATGAAGACCAAAGGGCTATGCCAATGGGTAGATGATAATTAGAGATGGGAGAACTGTTTGGTAGGACTCTGGTTCATCAAACAGGTCAGTACTTGATGACTGCTGGACTGGAGATCCACGAATCTCCTTACCTCTTGGCATTCCCAATTCTTCTTTTGATTAAGCTGGCTAGTACAACGTTGTGTGTACATCACGCTACAATAATATTTTGCAAGTCAGCTAATCCAAAGAAGAGCTGGAGGTAAGAAGATTGAAAGGTCTCTTCTCCAGTGGTCACAGATTAGTGACCTGACTGATAGACCGATAATGCCAGGAGGTAAGATTGGTAGGTCTCCTCTCCAGTGGTCACAGATTACTGACCTGACTGATGGACGAGTAATACCGTGGGGTTAGGAGATTGGGAGGTCTCCTCTTTATGGGTATGTGCGCACGTTGCGTTCTCTGCAGTGCAGAAAAGAACGCACCCTCTGGCAGACTGGACACTGCGTTTGTAAAAAAAAAAAAAAATGCATCCACAACGCATGCATTTTGGATGCTTTTTCCATGCATTTTGGATGCATTTTTGACAGAGCGTTCCCCCAGAAATTCAGCTCTGCTACATGCCGGCTGACAGCAGACACAGAGTCGCGCGATGCGAATAAACTCGGGTGAACTTCACCCGACTTCATTGTCATACCGCGGCTCTGTCTGTGTGTGACGTCCTGATTAGCGGTCAGCCGTGAATGAATCACTGATGACCGCTAATCCCGAGTGACTGAAGTGAGCAGCGCGATTAGTGCTGCCGTCATTCAGGTTACCAGCGGCCAGCTGGAGTCCTCCACCCGAGACCGCAACTCACCTGTGACTTCATCGCTGATCGTGCGACTCACTTCAGGTGCTGCGTGGAGCTGATAAAGAGCGATCTGGTCTGTGACCGCTCGTCAGCTTCATGTAGCAGAGCTGAGAGCGTCGCGGGACCTCTGTGGATTACGTCAGACCTGGAGGGGTATTTGAGGATTTTAATAAAGTGGTGAAAGAGGGTGTTTTTTTTGTCTTTTATTCCAAAAAGGATTTTTTGGATGTGTGTGTTTATTTTCTTTAACTTACAGGTTAATCATGGATGGTATCTCGGGGAGACGCCTGCCATGATTAACCTAGGACTTAGTGGCAGCTATGGGCTGCTGCCATTAACTCCATATTACCTCGATTGCCACCGCACCAGGGCAATTCGGGATGAGCCAGGTACAGTCCCGGAACTGTGGCATCTAAAGGATGCGGCAATTCCGGGCGGCTGCTGGCTGATATTGTTAGGCTGGGGGCTCCCCATAACATGGCGCTCCCCATCCTGAGAATACCAGCCTTCAGCCATGTTGATTTACTCTGGCTGGTATCCAAATTGGGGGGAACCGCACCTCGTTTTTTTTTTAAAATTTATTTTACTACACGATACAGACCCGCCCTCCTGCGGCTGTGATTGGTTGCAGTGAGACAGCTGTCACTCAGCGTGGGAGCGTGTCTGACTGCAACCAATCATAGGCGCCGTTGGGTGGGGAAAGCAGGGAATACGAGATTGAATAATGAGCGGCTGGCATTTTCAAAAGAGGAAAAGCCGCCAGAGCAGTGTGACAGCCGTGCAGCGCCGCGCTGGTGATCAGGTATCGGTGAGTATGAGAGAGGGGGAGAGACTGACCGACTGACAGAGAGAGGGACAGAGAGAGAGACCGACCGAGAGAGAGAGACCGACAGACAGAGGGAGATTCACCGACATCCGCAGACAGAGATTGACCGACATTGACAGAGAGAGACTGAAAAGACCTGCGTTTTGCTTGTCAAAAAAAGCATGCGGAACGCAACAAAAATGCAGTCCAAGTGGGCATCCAAAATGCTGCGTTTACAAATGCAGCGTGTGCATTGATTTTGCGCCTTTCTCAGACTTTGCTGGGGAAGCTGAACGCATGCAATTTGGCACTGAAAACACCGCAGTTCAAAACAGCGTTTCCATGGAACAAAACTCAACGTGCGCACATAGCCTATCAGTCAAAGATACTGACCCAACTGATGGACTGGAGTCCTACAAATCAAATGTCCAATCTTTCAAAGTTTTTTATAAATTAGAATAAGCCTTTTTTAATCAAGGTACAATACAATAGATCTTAGCACGGACTTATCTTTACGAAGTCAAAAGCTAAATGGGTTCAGAGGTTGACCATTATATTTTCTAATCACCTTGCTTCATATACTCTATGAGGTGGCTATGACTTTTGGAGGTACGACCTGTACTGTACATCAAATGCCAATATTTCCACTGATAGGGGCACCTCTTATGGCCTGATTTTCCAAAGATGCGACCACCACAGATCTTGTGTAGCCGTATTATTCCGACAACGTATATAGCATTGATATTTGAGTTCCTTATTTGCGGACCTATTATTCCGTCGCTGTATGTTGGCATTGGTTGGTATTCAAACAGGTATTTCGTGGAACTTCGATTTATGAACTGAACAGTATATTTTTGTAGCAACTCAAGCATTATAGTTTTCCCACAAATTCTTTCTATAGAAGGGCATTTTAAGTTCATTAGCCACACATGGAGCCGGTAGCTGTGACTGGCAGCGGTATCTTGAAAGGCTGTTATTGCCATTTTAGCCTAAATTAGATTGCAACGTTTACATTCAAGACAGATTTAATTAATTCCCAAATTATTTCAAACCTACTTTTATTTCATGTGCTGCCAGATGTACTGAAATTGTGGACTTTCCAAAGGGATTATGTAAAGCGTAAAAAAAAAAAAAACATTTGCCAGCCAAACCTGATTTAGTACTTGTAGAAGTGCTTCTGGACTTGAGGGGTGTGAGCAATATTTTAATTGAATAAAGAGAATTAAGCTTTGAGCTTTTCTCCATTGTAGCCCCCTTTCTTCCTCAGTCAGATTACTTCTTCACATATATATCTTGTGTGCAAGATAAACCGAAAATTGTGAGAAAACAGCAATTCAAAAATGCTCTACCACTCAAAGACCACTCAAGGTGCCTGTAGACCTTAGATGTCATCCAAACTAAACCTAACCTCTCCTGCCTGCCCCATACACGTGGACATTCGACTTGGTTGACCTTAGATGTCATCCAAACTAAACCTAACCTCTCCTGCCTGCCCCATACACGTGGACATTCGACTTGGTTGACCTTAGATGTCATCCAAACTAAACCTAACCTCTCCTGCCTGCCCCATACACCTGGACATTCGACTTGGTTGAGTATATTTAATGAGAAGAGTGGCGAAAGCTGCTGATGACATCTCCGGTTGAGGGTCATCTCTAGGGAACAACAAAAGGATCAGGGACCCAACTTTAAACTGCCTGATCCTTATCAGAAGATGTCAGGGGAGAGACGTGAAGCCCTATACAAACTAAACGGTCAGCGGATTCTGTGTATAGAGACCTATAGAAAACTCGGTAATATTCTAAAATTACTTTTTCACGTTGTAGAAACTGTAAAAAGTTTTTTCCAAAATCCATTTGTGGTTTAACTTAAGTGGTAGACGTCCTTGGGTGTAAATTAAGTGTGGCAATGTGCCCGGCAAACCAAACTAAAAGAAATAAATTACTCTCAGCAAGACGTAGGTCATCTAAAAGGTTTTGTTCAGAACATGAACCACTAACGGAAAAGTGACCCAAAGAGAAGCAAATACTGTGTTTTCCTGAAAATAAGACCTACCCCGAAAATAGGCCCTGGAAGGATTTTTTGGCATTTTCAGAGTAAGGCTTAAATACAAGCCCTACCCAGAAAATAAGCTTTAGTTGCGATTCAGTGTCCATGCAGATAAAAAAAAGTTTAAGACACTTCATTAAAGAAAGCAGACACCTCCAAAAGAAAGAAGACATAGCCAGACAGGGACGCTGTGGAACGCACACACACACCCATATAAATACACATCCGATGATACCATACTGCTCGGGGTGACCTGGGACGCGGTGGAACGCATCGAGAACCTGCCGTGGAACGCATCGAGAACCTGCCGTGGAACGCATCGAGAACCTGCCGTGGAACGCCCATACACACATCCGGTGATATCAGACTGCTCCAGCGACTTGAGACACTGTGGAACGCAAGGATCTGCGGTGGAACACATCTATGCATTCCACCAGAGGTCCTCACGTGCACAGTGACACAGTTTAAGCTGTCTGCAGGACACAGTGCAGTATCACTGAATGTGTATGTGTGTGTTATGCGTGAGTGCCGCTGGCTGGAAGCAGGGGAGGACCACTGTGAGAGAAAACCAGGACCAGCACGGAGTGCCTGCTGAGAACCGGGAAGTGACGCAGATGTCCAGGGTCTGGTAAGTATGATTCTCCAAGGGGGAGGGATGTCTGTCTTATTTGTGGGGTAAACTTACCCCCAAACCAGTGTTCCCCCAAAAATAAGCCCTACTGCAAAATAAGCCCTAGCACATTATTCAGGGCAAAACATTATTATTATTATAGCGCCATTTATTCCAGGGCGCTTTACATGTGAAAGAGGTATACATAATAGGGACAAGTACAATAATCAAACAATACAAGGCACAGACTGGTACAGGAGAATAGAGGTCCCTGCCCGCGAGGGCTCACAGTTTACAGGGGATAGGTGAGGATACAGTAAGTTAGGGTAGAGCTGATTGTGCGGCGCTGTATCAGACTGAGGGTTACTGCAGGTTGTAGGCTAGTCGGAAGAGGTGGGTCTTCAGGTTCCTTTTGAAGCTTGTCAAGGTAAGCAAGAGTCTGATATGTTGTGGCAGAGCATTCCAGAGTATGGGGGAGGCACGGGAGAAATCATTGGATGTGATGGTGGGAAGAGAAGATTAGAGGGGAGCAGAGAAAGATCTTGTGAGGATCGAAGGTTACGTGCAGGTAAGTACCGGGAGAGTAGTTCACACAGATGTAGGGAGGAGACAGGTTGTGGATGGCTTTGTAGGTCATGGTTAGGGTTTTGAACTGCAGTCGTTGGGTGATGGGAAGCCAGTGAAGGGATTGGCAGAGAGGAGAGGTCGGGGAGTAGCGGGGGGGACAGGTGGATGAGCCGGACAGCATAGTTTAGAATAGATTGTAGGGGTGCGAGACTGTTAGAAGGGAAAAACCAGTATCTTGCCAACAATCTACTGTATCTAGTGGACTTGTCCAGGGAAGAACTAGGTCTTCTAGGAAGAGATTATACACCTTCAGGTGTGACCTGGTGATTTGCTCTCAGACTATTGCCCGTCCTAGAGTAAATACTCTTCAGTCTATAGATACCACGGTCTCCGAATACGTAGACTATTTTTTGCGGTGTGATTTATCCAACCTAGAAACATGGCAATTCCTAGGTCTAATGTTTTCTATCGCTCGATCTTTCATCCTGAAAGATGTAATCAACAGGTGGAGAGCCACGTTGGCAGAGAACCATGTTATCTTTAACATTTTAATGCACACAATAAGACAATATTGGAAGAAATCCCTTTAAGCGTAAAATCTAAACAAGCCAGGCGTGCACCAACATGAACGCAACATAACTAATGTAAAAAGTAGAGCAGGCCAAAGCAAAGAAACAAAAGGCGACAAGGGAGGCGATGTGCTGAACTGGCATTTTCTCTGAAGAACTCAGCTAAGTGTGTTCAACACATGTCAGGATAAGGTAGATCTGTCTCATTTATAGGGACTGTCAGCAGACAACGACTGTTCAAACCAAGCAAAGGCGCTCCATGCACCCTTGGCACGGCTGAGCAGCTCAGTGCACTTTCCCACGTACTTGTTTTCGATCTCTGCCCTCCTGTAAAGCTGGAGCTGTCAATCAAGGAGATATAGGAGATACAATATTGAAGGCACACTGAACTTTTTGTTTAAGGGTGCTCTTGGGGCATCTGTGCTTCACTTGAAAAGTTATTTTTTAGATAGACTCCTAAGTTGGACCATAATTTCACCCCACTTCTGCTCCTTTTGATTCCTCACAGCAGTTATCAAAATAATAAGAAAAAAAATATGCAGCTTCATCTCCCTCCTCTCCCTATTTACTATTTGTAGAAAACTTACAGGATGAAGAAAAAAACGAAACGAAAAAATTAAAACTTAGTTATTTCGTAAACAGTTTTGCAATATCGATAACAAAATGGGAAACTGATCATCGCAACGTTGACTAATGCTCCAACAGTCTCCGTCCTGCATCAGTTCACAAAAAAAAAACATGTTCGTTTGGAAGGGAAGAATTTAAGGAAAAAAAAAAAAAGTGACCTCAAGACCAGCTGGGTGTGGTAGCAATGTCTTGGGCTATTTTTTCACTTTATCAGTGGCCGTCTGTCACCACCACCGGCCATGTTGTACTGTGTATTTTTTCTATTCATTCTTCATGTCCCACCAGACTAAACTCCAAGTCCATTGTCAAGTGAAGCTTCCTGAAGTTCAAGAAAACTATTCTTTGGAGTCAAT